>NC_069077.1:8065995-8369025 GCF_025698485.1 Gossypium arboreum
AGAAATATAGTTGATAATTACAATTATAAACTCCAAAATGATTAATTTTCATGTATAATAACACTAACATAAATGATATTTTAGTTATATAAAATATATTATATTTACCCTAACAAAGAAATGAGTTTAATTTAATTTGATCGAGTATTTTAAAATTTTGAATTATTTATAATTATTTGAATTAGTTCAATTTTAATTTTTTATATTAATTTTGGGATTTTGAATTTCATTTTGGCAAGATGACTTTGTTTTATAGCATGGAGACATTATTTGAAAGTTTTCTAAATCCTGTTTGGTGAATTTTTTAAAAGAATAATAATTTTAATTAAAGAAACTAATTACTAACTTTTATAGAGTTTTTTAAAAATATTTTCTACTATTTTAAATATCAAATATTTTTATATAATAAAAGTAACATTAATTATAAATGCAATAAAAATAAATTTTACATAACCATAAGATTAAACATATAAACCAAGGTTGAAATCAATTTTCGACTTTTCAAACTTTTTTTGTGGGGTGAATTATGTAAAGACGACAAATATTGGAACTGTAGTTTTGCCTGCCATTTTGTCAGTGAATAGTATCTTTGTCTAAAATTTAGCTTGTTCGGTAGTAAATCTCTTTGATTTGTAATAGCGTGTGCCATGCACGTGTTCCATTGCCTTGTTCTTGTAAATAACACAAATAAATATTGATTCGTAGGTATATCAATGGGGATTGATTTTTGATAGAATAAAATTTTATGGAGTAATTTGAACTTTAAATTTCTTAAGTTATTTTGTTTTGATTACTTCAAGTTAGGGTGAATTTTAGAGTTGGATTATTTTAATATAATTATTTGAGTTCTTGAGCTTTTTCAGTTAAAGTGATTATAAATTTAGAATATTTTAAAATTTTTTAAGTTATTTCATATTCGAATTCACTCAAGTTTAAATATTTCGGACTTGAATTCATTTGTGTTCAAATAGGACCAGATGAAATTATTGATTTTTTATGAACAAATTTGAACTCATACAAATAAAAACTTTACAAGATATCAATTTTATTTAATTTTAATATATTTTAATATTTTATAGACATAATGATAAATTTAATTTTTAATATTTATATTTTTTTCAATTTGACCATGAATTTTTAAATTTTATTTTAAAAAGAGTCAAATTGAATTTTTAATAGAAATACTAGCTAAAATATTATTCTTTTAATAACGTTAATGTGACAATCCGTGGTAGTCCACATGCACTTAATGCTGACATAGTGCTATTTAACTTATATGTCATGTGAATAAATAATTTAAAATTTATAAAAATTAAAAATTAAAAGGAAATTTATAAAAAATCATAAAAATTCAAAAATAGCATAAAGTACATATGGGTTACCATTTGAGATTTCATGTTTAAAAGTAACACTTCAATCAATATTTCTATTAAAAAATTAACAATTTGGCTCTTTTTAAAGGTGAAGAATCAACTTTAACTCTTTTAAAATATTAAAAGCTAAATTTAATTAAAAAAAGATCAAATTGACGAAGAAAAATATAAACACTAAAGATTAAATTTATCATTATACCTATTTTACAATAATATTCTTAAAATTTTCTTAAAAATATTTATCCAAACAAAATATTGACAAACCATACATTTTATAACACAAACATATTAAATATATTGAAGTCAATCTTCCAAGTACAACCTGGATATCATTAATTTTATCAATAGGACTGTTTGAGAAAGCTTGTACGTTTCTAATTCTAACACATAAATATTGGGTGCCCACATATTTTCTTTTATTGACTTTTCTAATGAAAATACCAAATTGGATCGCATAAAACAAAAGAAAACAAAATTCGTATTTTAATTTTGAAATAATTGATGAGCTTCTTAATAAGTTTTTCAGATGTTATCTATATTTTAAAATATTTTAATTCAATATTTAAAGTATTAATATCGTATCAGGTTTTTAACCATCAACTTAATATTAAATGCTAATTCAAATTTAACTAGATGTCGATGGATTCCTCCTCGACTAGTACCATTAAACTAAACACTTATGAGGCTCGTGATTCAGTATTAGGTTTGGCAACTTTGACAATAGTGGCAAGAGATGGATCTGGCAATTGGGTTCGTAGAATAGGTAGAAATATTGGTAGGTATGGTGTAGAGCAAACGGAGCTTTGGATGATCTATGACAGACTTATTATGACATGGGATGCCCAATGGCGAGATATTTTCGTGGAAACAGATTATGCATTTGCCTTTAAAGAGATCATTAGGGAATTGAGAAAGTGTGTTCAAAGATATTTAATTCTTAGAATTCGGGAATTAATAAGTCATAATTGGAATGTTGCCTTCAAGCAGATCCCAAGAGAGGTCAACTCCGTTGCACACTCGTTGGTTGGTATGATGAAGGAAGTGTCGGTTGGTATACAGATATTTCATAGTATCCCTCTTTGGTCAATCATCTTATAAGGATGGATAGCATGTTTGCGTGTTCGAATCACGCTATTTCTTGTTAGTTTTTTTAATCCTTTTCGTTGAAAAAAATACATGAATTAAATTGAAAATTTGTAAGTGAAACTATTATAGGAGCAATTTGACAGTGTTGTCCTTTAATACATCAAATTTAAATTGTTTATATAACTAGTGCACAATATTTATAATTTGATCTCTGTGTTTCAAAATATGTCTATCCTAAACTAAAACGATAACTCACTAAGTTCAAAAACTAATTTAGAATCTATACCATAGTTTAAGTACATTTGTGCTATTAACCCTATACACATAAAACTTAAGCGTGCATGTAAATGCCATAAGCAGCAGATCATGGTGTTTACTGTTTGAGGTAGCCATAAGAACACCAATGGCCGGCCTAGATCCAGATTTAATGATTTTGGTCTAAAGATGTATCCACCACTTAATAATATGAATTTACATCTAACTTCCACCGTGCCTGTCCTAATCTCAAATTCCTACCACCTCACATGAAAAAAGAATACTTGGTCAAAAGATAATTTGGGAATCAATTCATAAATAAATGTGTCCGTCAAATCTGGTCGAAAAGACAGTATTATCCAACTACCTAATTGCGAGCTGGTAGGAAGGATCAAATCCAGAACTTTGTTAATCAAGATTTCATTGCATCACGGACTCAAATGCAAGCTATTTATATGATTTGAGTTCATGGAATTACCTTGGGTTTATGAACCAGTGGGAAATGTAAAGAGGAAATAAGTTGTGTGGCTTTAAGGAATAACCTTAGGCAGGCTTCGACTTTGTTTTTGGTTTGTGCCATGAATGGCATTCAATGCTTTTGGAACCACCGATTTAAGAATAAAATGCACAGAAAATGGAAACATTTGAGATAAAATATCCTTTAGCAAGTTCCTATAACAGATTATAAGAGTCAGATTCCATTTTGCTTTTTTTACTCAAAAAACAATCAAATTAGTTCTTGAACATTAGATCAAAGTGTAAACCGATCCCTTTTGTCAAAATATTCATCTATTTCTACTATTAAAAATTGACATGGCCGAAAAAATAACCAGAAAGTTACAAAGATAACTTTTGATAGTAGAAATAGATAAAATTTTTAATAGAAAAATTAGTTTGATCTAACTTACAGAGGCTAATTTACCCCTTCTCTTTAATAGAGAGACAAAATACAATTTGACTCCTAATACAAGGACCTTTTACCCACATATCTACACAAACTATTGAACCTATCCGTTATTAGTTAAACTAAATGAAGAAAACAAAATGAAAACCTACATTTAATAAGCCAAGCTTTTAAGGAAACATATGCAGCAGATTAAAGAAAATTATAGTAGTGCTGATACAAGTTTTGGGTTGAGAGTTTGGAGATGGTTCACCTCGGAAGGGCGGAGAGCCAAACGGCCGACTGGTCTTGGAAGTATGGTGAAAAAGGGGGGCTTGTAGCTTCTCCAAAAAGACGAGTTCTCCATGGTGTTTATGAGATCCTAAAAATGGGGATTCTCCCGTGGGAGGTGGAAAAAATTGGAGAGAGTCCTCATCTTCTTGTAGAAGCTACAAGCCCGTCCACTTTTTCACCATACTTCCGAAACCCCTCGGCTTTACAGCTATCTACCCTTCAGGGGTGAATATTCTCCAATCTGTCAACCCAAAATTTGTATCAACAAGTGGCAAATTATAAATATCATAATGCTAATGTATATAGCTGGAGAACTAAAAGACTGCATGAAACATAACTACAAAAGGACCCATTTATCAGTTTTCATGTCGTGCCCGATGTAGTGTCTGCAACAGTGAATATATATACACGCATATACATATATATATGTACCATGTAATTTCTTATGTGCAACAAGAAAATTTTCTTTATATTAAACAGTAATCAAACCTGCAAGTAAAAAGCAAACACAACTTTTAAGGTTTACTGAGTTTTGCAAGAAAACCTTGTGCCTTTTTGATGTCCCTATAAATAGTTGGACAAGTCATAGAACCCCCTCCATAGAGTTCATCACACATATATGCAATATAATCACAATTCAACTTAACTGGTTAAGTATGACACGAAATTCACTTATCGCATTGATATCCCAGATACAGGAGCAGACAATGCAAGGAAAGGACTCAAAGGAGCACTTTAACAGAATAATAGGAAAAAAAACACTAAGCTGCCTACCTTTTCCTTTGCTTTCAGTGGGTCAGGCTGAGACAATGTGACATGGAGTAGCTTGGCCCATTCTTGCAAATAGCCAGCACCTTCCTTATACATTTTACTAAATGCTTCATTCGATTGCAGGTAAAACGTTAAGGAAAGAAACCGAGGGAAAAATAGAATTCAACTACATCATAATGCGACTAGAACAAAATTTAATGACACCTGACTGGTGAAACATGTTAAGTACAGAATAAAAGAAGATTGATTCCTCAAATGATTTGCGGAAAACTGTAAAAAGGGTAACCTGACAAAACTATATCGAAACATCCATAGCTTCCCGCCTCTTGGAAGGATTTTCGGCAGGTTAGTTATACATTTAATAATAAACACAAAATAAGTGCCATGAAAAAACAAAATGAGAATCTCACATATCACAACCATCAAAATGTAAGTGATCTTTAGTTTTTCAGCTTCATTACTAACTAGCTCGAGCTACTAAGTATTGCCACCAAATCATTCTTTTTCATTTTGGAAAATCCCTTTAACCCACGAGATTTTGCAAGTGCTCTGAGTCCTGGTAGTTTCAAAGCACTCAAATCCTCATGCTCAATATGCTGTTCGCTGTCCTCCTCATCAACATCAGAAGATTCATCCTCTGACAACTCATCCAACATGTCAGATTCTTGATAGATTGACTCGGATTCAAGCTCAGGATCGGATTCAGACTCCAGTTCTTCCTCTAATTCAGGCACATCATTGACAGCAGGATGTGACTTGGCCAAACTCAAATTTCTCTTCCTATCAGAATTGACATGTGTCACGGAATTTACCATCTCCTCATCGGAATAAAGTGTCTGATATTTCATTTGTGGAACAGGTGATTTCTTTCGGAAATTTGTTGCTGGTCTGCTTAAACTAGGGGCATAGGATTCTTTCGTCTCACTCCTCACTCTATCATTTGAACCAAAGAAACTAAAGCTTTTATCTTCATTCGAAGAGCCATTCACTTCAGGAGTATCTAAATTCAAGTCTCTGCTGCTGCCATTGCTGTTCTTTTTCTTACCTTGTTCGACCGAGTGTTTCCTCAATAACTTAAGGAGAGAATCAACTGTTTCACTCTCTTTGCCCTTTCCTTGTGAGGCTTCGGCTTTCTTATCTTCTTTAGCAGCAGTTCTTTCTCGAAGTTTAGCTTGGACTTTCCTAAAAAGCTCCACAATCTCCTTCTCTCTTGGACCTGGGGCAGCAGTGGCTTGAAATTTTGTGGAACCAGAAAGGGAAAGCAACGGCCCATTTTTTGAAGATATCATTTCGGATTCATCTAGATTTTCAAAGTTCTCCCGGTCTTCATTTTGTCTATTCTTCCCTCGATACCCAGGTCTTTGCCTCGAGAAGTCAGGGTTTCTCCTATGGCCACCAGGACCTGCTCTGCATACAAAAGATATTATTCCCCTCGAACTACATTTCAAAGATCTAACATTCACCTGTGTACAAATTTTGTGGTCACTATGTGAAGAGCAAGGAGATAGAGTCACTGCTCTTCCGGAAATGCCCGAGTAGGAGAGATATCGGCAGTCTGTCGGTCCATAACCTACAACAGTTCAGTACTGAGTTAGCCAAAGTAAAGAAAATAACCATTTAAGAAGCAATATTATCTTCGGGTAAAATTCTTTACCCATAAATCACATTCCAAAAATCCAAATAACTAAAAACAACAAAATATGAATCACAAACCAACAATCTGAACCATGAACTACCTTGGGTAAAACCCACAGAGTTGCAAACAATTTAAACAGGAAAAGATGAAAATGAACTTTCAAATCAACCAAAGCATGCTCACGTGTAGAACATATACTCATATTTGACATCCACCCAAGCCAAGTTTAATCAACTTAGTTTTCCCTTCTTCAACATGTTAAAGTACCATAGAGGCCCTTATATTAGGAACCGGATTGCATTTGCCCCCTCTACTAAAAAAGCAAATTAGTCCCTGTATGTGAGATCAAAGAGCAAACTGATCCTTGTATTAAAAATTCTATTGAAAACTGGTCCTTATGTGTCACGCCACATGTAATTGACTGGTTATTTCATCAGCCATACTGGTTTTTAATAATAGAAATGGATTAAATGTTTAACACAAAGGACCATTTGCTCTTTGATCCAAGTAAAGGGCTAATTTGCCCTTTTTTTTTTAGTGAAGGGGCAAAATGCAATCTTACTCAAAATCAAAAGCATAAATTCAATATTTTTTCTCTTTCCAAAGTGCAATTAGAAAATAACAAAAAAAAAAAATTAAGCAACTTCCCAAACCACAAAAATACAGATCTAAACAAATTTAACATACCATCCTGGACTAACATCAAACCCTTTCATAGAATCCAGAACGAACAGTCAAAATAATCTGAGGATAAGACTATTGAATCAAAAAAAAAAAGTACCAATTAAAATAAATTCAAAATGAAAAACACCCGTTAACAAAAAATGGGGTGTTCATAAAAACAATCATCATAGCCCTCAACCTCGAGTAGAACAAACATTTCCTTCAATTTCATTTCATTTTCTTAGTAACCAAACAAAAAGCAAAACCACACACCTCAAAAGAAATAAATACAGAAGGAGGAGAGAATTTTTACCAGGAATGTTATTGGGGACGAGATGAAGTGCATGCGACATGAGTGAAGCTTCAAAACAAAGCGTTGTGGCGGTTTTGCATTCTTTTTCGCAGGGTTTTCTGTTTTTTTTTTTTTTGTTTGATAAAATGATATATAAGCGGAGAGACATTGATAAGGGACTCATTCGGTAATTTGTCATTTTGTTTATGGGCAATTTTGGATCAAGGGTTTAAGAGGCTGCCGGGCCCCATAAGAAAATATTAAAACGGCCCAATTCATTATCCATTTTTGCATTTCACTACAACCAAGGAAGGTAAAAAAACTATTAGTAAGTTTATGATTTGGTTACTCAATCTTAAAAAGTTTTAAAATAGTAAATTATTCAAAAGTTTTTATTTAAATCATTAGATTGTTAATTTTTTATTTTTTTAAAGTTTAGTTAGCTAGATCCAACTATGATTCGAAGTTCAATACGGTAAATCAATACCCATCAATGAGTATAATTGCATACTTTAGATCCAAATTGATCTGATGGTCAATGTTAGATCAGAGAAGAAAACTATTTGGATTTTAGTTTTCATATTCATGTCTTTCAAAACTGTTTCATGAAAAAAATCTGGGATTGTAGATGAGAAGTGGAAGGAAAGTTTTCGATTGGTATAGATGGTGGGAATGAGAAGGGTGTACTACAACAATAATTTTAATGGTATAGTGACTTAAATGAAAATATTTAAATAGTTTAATAACTATTTTATAACTTTTTAAAGTTAAGTGATCAAAACGTAAATTTACTAATAGTTTAGTGACATTGGATGTAGTTTATCCTATATTTTATTAAGGGTTTAATTGAATGCTGTTTCGGATTAGGTGCTAAGTTATTAAATAAATAAAAAAACTAAAAACAATGTTGTTTTAAAATAGAGGGATTAAATTTTAAATGTGCAAAAACTACAGTGACCTTTGAGCAGATTTTAACTTTTTCTTAAACCTTCAAGAGGGTCCTTTCAAGTAATTTCACACACCTAACATGGGCAACGAAAACCCTAATCTTTTAACCCATCTTTCATATCAAAGAACAAAACTTTATTCTTTAACCAACAGGCGCCACTTGATTCCATCGTTCTTTTTTTCCAGGGAAAGTTCCAAAGAAAAATTTAGTTAATTTCATTAACCGAACAATCCCCAAAGTTTCATTAACATAAAAATTAATCGAAGTCTCCTTGGTTACCCATATTTTTGGAAAAAAAATCCGAATTTTATACCACATTCAAATGTATTTGTAAAAGAACAAACACCCTAGAACGTTTTTCTCAAAAAAATTTGGTTAATTATGGCTAGTAGGAAACTGGTTCGTGATTTTCTCATTGCAAGACAGCCCCTTTTTCAACGCCTTACGTCTCAACAGGTACAGAGTTTAAATTTCTGCCTAAATTTTTTCCCATATTTTATTTTGTTTGGTGGGGTTTTCGTATTTTAGGGTTCGAATGTAAGATTAAGATTGCTATCTGGAAAAGGGTATTCGAGAAATCGACAGTTCAGTGTCTTCAATGAATTCTCCAAGAAAATTAAAGGCGAAGCTAACAGGTATTTGAAGCTAATTATATATTGCTTCATTTTGAGAAAGGATTAAGAATAAGTCTTTTTTATCTTTATTTTGACGGGGTTGCATCATATTGTAGAAATCAGGATTTTAAGCAATCAGTTGAGGAGCTAAAAGGGAAAGCGGAAGAGCTGAAAGTTAGGTAATTTTTCTCTTGTATTGAAGTAACCACGTTATGTTTTAGTTGTAAATATTAGCATTGTTAGGGTTAATAGGCTGAGACATACCCTTGTATGTCAAGGGGATTGGCCTGACATGGTGAAATGGCGAATGCAGAACGAAGCAGACAACCGAGCAGCTTTACAAACAGGTTGATGGTGTGTGGACAGGGGCCGAAGCTACAGCTAAAAAGGTTGGGGTTTTAGATTTATCTTCTCTTCATTGTTTACTTAAACTAATTTATAATGACAATATGTTATGCATCTGTTATGTTTCTTTTCCGAGTCGCATTTCTTTGTAATGCATGTTTATCTGAATTTCTTAGTACCCATAAATTATATGTAGCTTTTAATTGTGTGTTCTGTATACAATTCATTTTGTGGAGTTAATATGCTAGAATTTGACCATAGCTAAGGATGATTATTGAAAAGCGACCTCAATTAGATTTTATATCGCACTATTTTGTAAATATATAAGTGTGTGTTACATTATGATGATTAAGCCAGGGTTTTGGTAATTTGGATTCTATATTGGTCGTTATGTGGAACAATATGACTAGAATCATATCTCGCATTCTTGTGTAAAAATACCATGGAGGCCTCTATACTAGGAGTTGGATTTCATTTTGCCCCCTCTACTCAAAAATTAGGCAAATTTGTCTTTGTAAGTTAGACTAAAGAGCAAATTGGTTTTTTTATTATCAATTTCTATTGTTAAAAACTGGCCCCTATACCTCAACAGACATGAGGTACGCATGATGTGTCACTATATGGTTATTCCATCAGCCACTCCAATTTTTAACGGTACAAATGGATGAAATTTTTAATAGAAAGGATCAATTTGCTCTTTAATCTAACCTACAGAGACTAATTTGCCCATTTTTTTGGGTAGAAGGGACAAATTGCTATCTGACTCCTACTAGAGGAGCCTTCATGGTACTTTTACCAGCATTCTTGTTGCTACATAAAATTAGTGTTTTATTGTAATTTTTATCCTGGTTGTGTGATGTGAAAAATGTTCTGTTTGTTTAAAATGTGAAGCTTTTGATGGAGCTTTTTTGTTACGTTAGTGATACATAATTCATATTTGATTGGTATTGTGTTGGTAGTAGGTTTCTGCCAATGTGAAAGAGAAGATTTCAGCTGCCAAAGAGGAGGTATATTTTTTTTTTAAAGCAAGCTATTTGACCTACATATTATGTCCGTGACCGCTTTTATTAAGTTATTCGATATCACTGACTTAGGTTAAGGGAACTTTTGGGATTGGAAAGGAAGAGTTTTCACAGTCCGATACTTCAGCTCAGCAGGGTGCTGATGCAAAAGATGAAGGCACAACATCATCCAAAGAACAAAATGACCAGCAACCTGGAACGAGTGATGCCACGGAAACTGTATTTGGAAAATTTAAGTCTCGCATGTCTTCTCCAAAGGTTTCTTCAGCTTTCCAAAAGTTAAAGGAAGCAAAGGTTGTCGATTTAGCAAAGAAGGGTTATGACATTGTTAAGGATGAGTTAAGTGGTAATCCGAGTAAGAGAAAACACCTGGAGTATACCCCACCTCCTTCATCGACAGGTGAAAGAAGTACAAGAACTGATATTGTTGTTTTGCCATCTAAGCAATCCCCTTGGAGTAAAAAGTGGGAGGCGTTCAAAGAGAAAGTAAGTTTATTGTAGGTGTTGAGTTTTACTTGAATATCACTTAAGTTTTTCTTCTTCTTATTTGAACAAACTTTGTTTTCTTCTGTATAGATGCAAGGTCATCCATTATTCAAGCGTGTTAGCGGGATGAGTGAACCCGTTGTGACGAAGGGCCAAGAGGTAAGTTTCCATCCTATTGCTATTTATTTCGGTTTTGATGCATGCTCTATATATTTTCCTATACTGTACTGTCTTGATTCGTGAAATCCAGGAAAAGTTATATACCCTAACCTTCCATTGAACTGTTTGAAATTATTATATGGCTGCATTGGCAGATTGCAGAAGATATGCGTGAAAGATGGGAGACCAGTGATAACCCCATTGTTCACAAAATTCAGGAGTATGCTATACTTTTCCGCTTCTACTTTTCTAGTAATCTTTCAACTTACAAATTAGGAAGTTATTGATGCAGTCTTTTTGTATGCTGATCCCATAACATGTTTTGACAGTATAAACGAGAGTATCTTTCAAGAAACAGATGCTGCAGCATCATACAAAGAAATACGCCGACGAGATCCGTATGGTCACCTCTCCTTTTGTTTATGCTTCAGTACTTTATGTTCCATTTCTTTACAACCTTCTTTGGGGCATGGAATATAGGTCATTTTCTTTGCCAGAGTTTGTAGCTGAAGTTCAAGAAGCAATCAGACCAGTCCTGAATGCTTATATAAAAGTAAGGGGTTTTCCTGGCTTTATGTTATACAGTTTTATATTTTCCAAAAAAAATAATGTCTCGGATAGTGGCTTTCTCTAATATATATATAAATACTTTATACATGCAGGGAGATGTTGAAACTTTGAAAAAGTATTGTAGTCCTGAAGTTATTGACAGGTGCAAAGCGGAGCATATTGCTTATCAGAGCCATGGTATATTTTTCGATAACAAGGTAAGTTGGGATGATCGGGTTCTAAATCTTGTGTTCACTTAGATACTTGATATGAAGCGCTGTTACTAATTCAGGCCTTCACTTTTTGTTGCAGATTCTACATATATCAGATGTAGAAGTTAGAGAGACCAAAATGATGGGGACTTCCCCTATTATCATAGTGGCGGTTCGAGTTTTTCTTCTTTTGCTTCTTTGATTTCTTAATCAATTTGAGTTTCTTAAAAGTTTTTAAAGCTGATGCTGATGGCCTTTTCTCGTTTTGATGTTCGCAGTTTCAAACGCAACAAATATATTGTGTACGAAATAGAGAGGGCAAAATAACAGAAGGTGGAAAGGTAAATGAAAAGTTGTTTTTCCGCTTGTCATACTTTTAATTGAACTAGATGGTTCCCAAACTATGGCTTAGATTCTAAATTGGTCCCTGAAACTTCCAAGCAAGTCTTTCTGTCAGCTTGGTCGTTAAATGTTAAGTTGGTATTGACATGGAGCATATTTAAAATACATGGATCAATGTTTAAATGTGTACCGTTATGGATCTGACTATCAAAAAAGAAATAGTCTCTAATATTTTGAGGACGCAATTAGTATGTACGTTTTGAAGTTTGAGGATCAGTTTAGAATCTGGACCAAAGTTTAAGGACATTTAGCATTCTCCAGCCCAAAAGTGGTGCTAGAGAATGTGAAATCTTATTTTTGCCCCTTTAAAATTTATGAAATATTTAAACTAGTTTATAGCAAAATTGCATTTTGCTCCCCAAAAAATAATAAAATCTTGATTTAGTTCTTTAAAGAATTATAAATATATAAGCTATTAAAATGATTAGTTCTCTCATAAAATTAAATATATATGTTACTTAATTTTGACCCCCAGAAAATTTTTTTGGCTTCGCCCTGTCCACCCTTAATATTGTATTGATCGAAAAAAGAAAGAAAAATACATTTTGATCTTTTATTTATCATAAAACTGTCTTTTTTTTTTTACTAGGATACAATTCACACGGTGTATTATGCATGGGCCATGCAACAAGTGGATGTAGAAGAACTTGGAGAGGGTGCTCTTTATCCAATATGGAAGCTTAGAGAAATGCAACAAATTGGTATACAAGCCCTCATCTAAAAGCTCGATTTTATGCCGATGTCCTCTTATAGATGGATATTGTAATATTTGACCCCTTGATAATATTTTTTCCGATGATATGATCCTCTCTGGGTTTTGTTAGTTTCTTCACCAGGGAGATTTTAGCTGATGAAATGAATTTTTTATTTATTATTTTCAGCAAATAAAAGGAATTGTTACCAAAGCATGTTCATGTTCATGTTCATGTTCATTTATGTTTAAGATCAGGTTTACCTGAAATTGTGAATTGCAGTTCAATGTATGATGTTCCTCTTCATTGATGAATTTAGCACTTCATCAACAAATCTTATCATTTAAATTCAATGGCTCCTTAGTTACTGCAATTTGTTTACTTTTATCCGAATTTGGATATTCAATGGATGGCTAAATGATTTGATTTGATTTGAATTGAATGGAGTGAATTTTATTTTCTGAATTTTTCAATCGATTTCCAACAGATTGGATTTTAATTTTTGAAAAATAGACGCTGAATGTGGTAAGTGTGGTTTTTTTCCAATAGTGGAGTCTATTATATATTCAATTATTAAAATGATAAAAATGTAATTGATATATTATAAAAGAAATTAATATATTTTATGAAAAATTAAGAATGGAATTTACTCAATTTTAAAAACATTGAAGATATTAATAGCAAAAAGTAGAATGGTAAAAAATGGATGTATCCACTTCTACGGATATGATAGTACTTTTCAAAATTACACATCACAACGGAGCGAATGATGAAACTAAGCATGCCTACCGTGGACGATGGAATTTTTTATTCATTTCATTTTATCATAAAAAGTTAATCACTTAAACTTGATAGACCAATTTGAATCTAAACTTGATAAATAAATAAAAATCAAACTTAAAATTTTCAAATTCAAAACCACTTTAACTTGAAAATACTACCTTGTTGAAATGGTAATAATACTGCTAAAATGAAACAAGAGAAGAAACTTGTTGCCTGAAACTTGGTCCGAAGCTTTCAACTGTACAAAGTTGATTTACATTGCCATTCAACATTGAAACCATATGTACCCCATGATTCAGTTTGAGCACCATGAAAACGTAAACTTCAAAATCCTGAAAATAACATCCGCCATTAATGATCGTTTCAAAACGAACAAGTTAAAAGCTCGAGGGAAAGGCCAAGAAGCATTTCATCAGATAAAAGAGGTTTCAAAATGTGACATCAGGATCATCATCATAGTCAAAATCTGGTTCACTAGAGTGTCTTATTCTCTTGGCTTCTCTAACTCTTCCCTTCTTTGGCTTTCCTCTGTAAAAAAAAGAAAAAACACGAGACATGAGTTTTAGATCATTTCGGGTTTAGAATTTCGGATTAAAGTAAATTCTTTAAAGAATTAATGCACTTACTGCCCATTGGCAAAGTAACCTCCACCCTTAGACCGACCCACACCGTAGTACGACTTCCCATCTGCTAAACACAAAGGAATAACAACCAATGAAACATCAAGAAAGGAAATCTGTTGATGCATTTGCATATTATAGACTCACCATCTCTACCGGCGGCAACCTCTTCAGCCTGAAAGAAACAATGGCAGAACAAAAATCAGTCGGAAAAACTTGCTCATGATGGGGACACCATATTATTTATCCATTCAAGCCATTCAATTACTTTTAAGGAAAAATAGCTGCAGTAAACACTAAAAAACTACCATACTGAGAAATTCATCTTTCATGCCGTTGTGGAAACATTTAGCAGGATCTTCTATAGAGTGGACAGCAATATATTAATTTTGATGTATATAGTTGAGGAGTGTGAGAAAGGATTGGTTTATGAAGGCATATAAACTATGGTGCTTTTATATGCAGCAATAGTAACACATAATCAAAGCAAAACAAACCCCATCTGCAACTCTATATAACAGAACAATAGTTCAGTGTTGGCATTTGACGAAACCAATTTCCTATCTTACTTCATTTGACATGACAAATAGTAGAAATGCAAGTAAACAAGAACACACACCGCGGGTGAAGTGACAGAAGACAACGAGAATAGCCTATCTTCCGGCTGAAACTTCCTGGACCGCTTCAGGCTGCAAGACAAGTTCAATACATAGTTCATATTCAATATACAAATCCATAAGATAAATTTGCATTGGAACTTTTAGAACTTTAAAAAATGAGCTAAGCCGCAGTGTCCTTGAGCATGCATCTAATGAAATCTACACTTACAAATCATGTTTTTTTCCCCTAAATAAACCCTGAATATATATAAAATTGAACAAAACAGGCAATTTTGGACACAATATGAGAAATACAAGACATCTGAATACAATTAGCACAACACATTTAACACGAGAATCGTATTCGTGTTGATTTTCGACACATTCAATAATTTGTGTTTAAGATAGAATACTAAACGTTATAAGGATATATGAACAAGCAGCTCTACATTCCATGAAGAAATAAACTAAGGAAAAGAGTGTTAGAACAGGCAATCCATACAGCGCAGTATTCTTCGATGAAGAGAGGAATCCCTCGAAACCTTTCAAAACGTGACCACATTGGCTTGGATCCTGCAAATAACTTGTTTCCATATCATATACCTGCATTTAAAAACAGGAAACTTAAAAAAAAAAAAAAAACAAAATCGAATCAAATCGGGAGGAAAAAAGAAGAACGAGGAGAAAAATGATGAAATCACTACTTGTCTTTCGATGCTTCGTAGCTCTTCTTGAAGCTTAGCTCTTTTATTAAGCAGAGAAGCCAACATTGTTGACGGTGTTGCTGATCCTCTTTGACCTAAAAAAAACAAAACAAAGGTTTCAATCCATTAATAATAACAAAAAGGGCAATGAAAATAAAAAAAAAATAGATTGAAAAGACAATGGGGATCGTAACGGCTACCATCGTAATCCATATTTTCGCGCGAAATCGTTGAGATAATTTTAGAACCCTAAAAAAAACCTAAAGTGGAGCTTTCCCCAAATCTTTTTTATGATGGAAGGACCTTTTGGAGAACCGGATCGGATCCCTTTCGAAATTTAAAAGGTCGAAAGGAAAAAAATATAGAATCCGATTTCAAAGTTTTAAAAAGTTGCGAAATTTGCGAAATTGTCAGTACGATCGTAATCTTCCAGCCAACAGTATTGCGCCATTTATACGCGGGGTATGATGATGCGTCTATAAATAATCCAAATATATTTGGGTGAAGCTCTTTAGTATCATAAGTTGGATTAAATAAATTATCAAAATTTATGAATATTAAAAAATTAGTTTAATCATTGATTTAATTGATTTGATACGATTTTCTAAATAAATTCTTTGTTTCATTGATTCGATTTAAATAATCACGATTTGGGTATAAAAATCGATAAATTTCTCTTATTAAGTCGGGTTTATTCTAAAAAATATATTATTTGTTTTTAAGTTTACCTTTAATGTTTAAATTAATATTTGAATTTAATTTTAATATTCAGTTTATTATTTAAAAAATTTTAATTTGATATTTAAGATTACTTTATTCCATTACTTATCCTAACTTCAACTTTTAATTTAGTAAACGAGCTCTTTTTGTCCTTTAATTTTAATACTAAATTAAATATTTAAATGGATGAGAAAAATATATACGCGACCACCAGAAGAGGATAATTTCATGTCGGAAATATTAAAATATACAAAAATGTAACAAAATGCAATTTTATTTTTCTTCTTTTTTAAGATCAACTTTACAAAAAACAAACCAGAATCAGATATACTATGGAACAAGATTTAACAGCCCCGATCGAAATCAGCCCCCCTAAAGGAAAAAATGGGACTGCACTAAGATTGAATGAAATCAACAAAAAGAAAATCTGAAATGGAATCAAAATATTGAGATTAAAAAAAAAATACCACGACCCCATCGTCGTCGACACCGTTTTCAACACGAACTAAGAAGCTGTTCCAAGTAATCAGCTCCTAAATCCTCAAACACCACCAGGTTCCGTTGTTGTTGTTGTTGTTGTCCGACCACCTCGTTCCGTTTATTTCTCTTGTTCTTCACCGTCGACGACGACGACGATGATCTTTTCCTTAAGTAATGCCTCTTCTTCAAAGCCACGACAGGTGAACAACCTTCTTCGCACCGATACTTCATTTCTTCAAGCGATTCCTTAACGACTTCCATCGGAAAATTGAGTGTAGCCAACGCTCCTTTCATAGCGAACGCCGCTTGGTCGTAAGCTAAAGCAGCTTCTTCGGCACTGTCGAATGTTCCTATCCATACCCTAACGCCGTTCCTCGTTGAGTCCCTTATCTCCGCTGCGTATTTCCCCCACGGCCTCTTCCTTACCCCTCTGTAATTCCGTTCCCCTTTGGGCTCCGGTTCGGGTTGTTTAACCTCGGAAGTAACCTCTTCGGGTTCCGGTTTGGGTCGCCCGCCTTCAGCCAATAAATCCATCCAAAGCAGTTCTTCTGCGTCGTTGAAGTTGAAGAAAACGGAACTGTACGGCTCCGGCGAGCAAAATGACGACTCAGGCGAGACTTCCGATGTCGTTGAGTATTGAAAGAAAGAAGACTCGTCCATGGTATTTGCTTTAGTTGTCTCTAAGCGGGAAGTGGTAGCGAACTGTTTTTTTTTTTTTGTTTGGTCTCACGACATTTTTCAACGACCGGACTCTGTTTATATACCAGTTAGAGAAAAATATTGAACAAGAAGAAAAAAAAGAAGAAAAGAATTACGCACGTGAGTCAAATGACGCACGGCGGCGGGCATCTATAGTGACATGGCAGAATAATTGGTTTTTTTTGCCTACGTGGCAGACATTAGTCACAATATTGTGGAAGGAGCTTTGGAAAAAAAAAGTTGGAGTTGGAGACTACCAGAGAAATTATTAAAAAATAAAATTTCTTTAAAAAAAAAATCAAGGATGAATTATTTAATAAGACTAAAATTTTGATAAATTCAGATAAACTTATTTCGGTCTAATTCTAGTTTTAGTCCTTCTATTATGTTAAATTTCAAAATTTAATTTTTACTTTTATTTGGTATGATTTGGTCTTTTATTTTTGTTTATAATGTTATTAGTTGTTATAAATTGATAGCATTGATGGTTAATCCCATTAAAGTTAGATAATATAATTTTTTTAAATCATGCTAATGTGACATTAATTCAATTTTAAAATTTCATGTCCGAGTAAAAACATATTATCTAAAATAAAGTTAACTCAAAATTTAGATTCCGAAATCTACTCTTACATGAAGTTTTATCATTAATCAAGCCTTTAATGACTTTGAATCGTCTACATTTTTCCATTTTCACTTTTTTTTTTCTTTCTTTAAAAAACTCCTTATTTTTTTCTACACTTCTTCCTTTTCTCAAAAAAGCAACCACTGCCATAAACCATCATGCGCGACATCATCTTCGACCAACAATGTTTTCAATCAACATCAAGTTCTCACTTCTTTTTTTCGATTTCATACCAAAATCTACTAAAACTTATAAAAAAGTTAAAAATGGTGTGATTCCATACAAAGGAAAATTCCTAAAAAGAAATCTAATACATTTATTATATTGCTCGTGTATATTTTCTACTCCATCTACATTTCACTTGTAGATAGTGTAAAATAAAGTAATAAAACAGTAGGAATTAGTGTGCTACACATAATTACAGGTATCGGGAAAGTGGGTTTCGAAATTGAAAGATATCATAACGCTGAGAAATTTAATACCTCAAATCCATTTTATTATTTCAACAACAACTAACAACTAACAACTTTATATAAGATGATATTTAACAAAAAAAATAGAAAGTCAAATAAAAATTATAGTTAATTATGGGTGTTGTATTAACTATATATTCAAATAAAAATACTACAATAATATTTATTATATTTAAATTATTAGATTTGCACATTTTTAATAATTTGAAAATTTTTATTCCTATAATCAAATTTTATATTAAACATAGCCTAATATATATATATATATATATTATTTCTTAATGTATTTATCTGAGCTCGAGAATTAATTTTCCATATTCTCTAGGCTTATTAAGGGGTAGATGCAAGTCACGAGTTTTAAAGTTACTATATACTTAATATTTTTATTATACAAAACGGATGCAATACTTTAATTTCTAATCTAATCTGTATAAAATATAATTGATAAAAATACTTTTTAAAAAAAAATTAAAGAGTAGGGATTCTTGGAATTTTGAAACCAAAATCTTTTATTAAAAATATAATTTATTATTTTATAATTATGAATACGATTACTAAAGAATTTTTTATTCCAAATTTGGTAATATGTATTAATAAAGAGCTTACCTTTAATTAATTTTTTAAAATATGATAAATAATTACACATGGTAGAATAATGCAATGATAAACAGCTGATTATAAGCACGCCACATAATTTTTTTTTTTGTAACTTCAAATTGCTATAATATATATAATGTGATTCAAGCCCCTGTACTATTTATACAATTGAAATTTAGTCCTTTTATCAATTTTAATTCAATGACTGTAGTCTCTCTATTGCAACTCTAAATTTTAGCATAATTAAAAATATTAAGAAAAATACAAAAAGTTAAGCTTGATTGTCTGGTCGAATAACAGTAAAAAAAAATTCGATACAACGAATTAACCTATTGTTTCCATAAGCCTAAAATTAATTAATTAATTGATAAAGGGGACCCCCCATCTAAGTGTTTAAATAAAATGGGTAAGCTTAAACAATGCTCCACCTCTAATTTGTGTCAACAATTACAACATCGAAAATGACAAAAACGGCCTTGAAAACGACAAGTGCGATCATTGCCTTGGTTCTTTCTTCATTTTTTCTTACTTAATAAATTAAAAAGAAAAATGGAATGAGTTTTAACTCAGTTGGTATTAATATTATCGTCAGTGTAAGAAGACATGGGTTTGAACGCACTGAAATGCATTTATCTTCCTATTTAATTAAGAGTTGAAAAGGGATTATGAATAGTTCTATAAAAAAATAAAATAAAAATTAAAACTTGTTGTTAGTCATTGTACGTACTTGTATAAAATTAGAGATTATTTTCTGTTAATTATATGAGGACAGTATAATCAAAATTTTAAGTTAACAAATTTGGATAAAAAACACTAGCGATTCTAATAATTGGACTGATATAATTAAATAAAAAAACCTTGTGTGTTGAGGGTAGTCTTCGAAGTGTTGTCCATCGAGTAGCCAATCGAACCTCCAACAACCAAAGGTATTTTCCTCGTATCAGGGTTTAGTCTCTATCCTTCGCAAAAAGCTGTGTATGATTCACAAAGAAAGGTGCCTCACCCCCTTGGTTGGTGGAGATATGACTTGCAAGACTTGAGAGAAGTGTTAGTATAGGACGTGCGAATAATAATTTATCTACTTGAGCGCGAGATGATTAGAACCACCAACCTAAGGGTTAAATGGTCACTACCATACACAACTTTCCGCGGAGGCTAAGGACAATACCTTTAGTTGTTGGAAGTTCGGTCGGTTGACCAGCAAACGACACTTCAAAGACTTCTCCCAAAGGAGCCTACTCACTTTTAACAAGAAGGATTTACACTTCAAAGACTTCTCCCAAAGGAGCCTACTCACTCTTAACAAGAAGGATTTAATTTTTAACTTTTTAAGTATAATGATTAAATCTCAAATTTTATCCAAATATAGGGACTTACAACATAATTTAACAAAGGAAAATCACTTATCCTAAAGATGAAAAAAGAAAGTCAATATTCATGCATGAAAAGACTAAGATCAGGGCGTGCTTTCCGTCGTAGTTTCATTGAAGAATATATATTATGGACCACATTCAGCCTCCCTAAACAATCATATATTTAGAAATATTCGGGTTTCTTAAAACGTTTAAGCTCTTCATATTATCAACTTTTTGGATTAAATTAGGTTTAATCTTTGAAAATAATCATATTATTGTCAGGGTGAAATCATAAAATTTTTTCAAGGGGTAAAATTAAATTATAATTTTTGCGATAGTAAAATATAATTTTACTATTTTAATAGTATATATTTTATAATTTTAAAGGATTAAATCAAAATTTTATATTTTTAGAGATTAAAGTACAATTTTACTTTTATTAATTTAAATTTTAAAGAGCCTAAATAAAAAATTCCATTTTAAGGGACTCGAGGCCCTTGCCAGCCCCCTAGCTACACCCCTGATTTATTGCTTTATCCAAGGTTTTTTAACAAGTTTATAAGTATACATACAATTACAAATAATACATGTTCGAGTAATTATAACTAAAATCAAATGACTATAACATAAGTAAAATTATCATGGAGGCCTCTGTACTAAGAATCATATTGCATTTTGTCTAAAAAATAGACAAATTAGTCTTTGTATGTTAGACCAAAAAGCAAATTAGTCCAGTATATTAAAAGTTTCATCTATTTTTACTATTAAAAATTGGTTTGGTTGACAGAACAATTAGATAGGTACACGTGTAGAGCCAATTTTTAATAGTAGAAATTAATGAAATTTTTAACAGAATGACCAGTTTGCTCTTTGGTCTAACATACAATGACTAATTTGTTCATTTTTTGAGTAAAGTGAGAAAAATACAATTTGACTCCTAGCACAATAGCTTTCATGATACTTTAACTGTGCAAAATATAACTGAAATATAAATAAATCTAGACAAAACCCAAACATAGTAAAATTTAAATCCAAAATAAATATAGGTAAAAGTGGGACTTCAACCCGAAATATCAAAGTTCGTAGGCTTCTACTTTGCCATCCAATTCTTTTTAAAAGTAATATATATATTTTTTTAAATGACAAGTCACATGCTCAAGTCGGTTTTTTTTTTTTCGATTTAAGTTGGTATTTTTTTCTTAAAAGTAAATTTATTAATTCATTCAATGAATGAAACCATATAATTCAGGGGGGAAAAATAACAAATACTCGTTATAGATAGTGAAAGACAAGCTCCATCAACATAACAAAAGCTTTAGCCTTAGCATCAATAGAACATCATAACACGTAGACAATTGGCTTTATCAAAACTCAAGTACGACATATTTGAGTGATTGCAAGCATTTAATACGATAAGAAAATCAACCCCGGATGGTCCAAAGCGGCAAGCAAAAATTGACAAAAGAATCGAGCATTCGCCAAACTAGAGAAGACGACAACAAAATCATCCTTAAAATCACTTGTAAAACTAAGGTTAAATGCATAAGTAAGAACAAAAAATGTGCTACAAGAGCAAATAAAAACTTCTAAAACTGAAAACTTATTAAAAAATGAAAAAACAAACAAAAAACATATAAAACTTAAAACAGCACTAGTCCAAATCGACTTGCGAAATCATTTATTGTTCTAAATACTCTCAAAATAGAAGCATATTAAGAGCTGACGAAGAGCCACCCACTTTCCAAGAAAAATTACTGGTGGCCGGTGGAGTTTTAGTGAATGACAGGTGCCGTCATCTATCTATCACAACTTATGAACCAATAAAGATACTCACAAAATAAATTTACAAACTGAAAATGGAGAAGACATGTGGAATGAATAAGAAGAAAAACAAAACAAAGGGTGGGTGGGTGGGAGAAAAATATGGGCGATTGCCAACCTGAAGGCTGACATCGCTGCTGGGCAAAACAAAAGATAAGAATCAAATGACTTACAAAAAAAAAAAGGTTTTAGAGTTTTTAAGTTTTATTATTATTTAAGTTGGTACTTAAATTTATATCTCGTCATAAATTTTATTCATTTTTAACCATGTTAAGATGTGATCATCACTTTTTTAAAAAATATTTTATAAGAAATTAATATACATAAATTTTAAAATTAAATGATAATGTGGCATAATGCCAAAATATCATATTATTAAATCTTAATGGTGTTAAATAAAAGGCATTTGTTAGAAAACAACTAAATTTAGAATCTAGAATGAGACTTATCCCTTGGAGAAAATTACCTAGAAACCACGTAACAATCAAGTAGTCAATTAAAATTTGATATCATTCTCAACATTCAAATTAAAATCAGAGACCCAATTTAAATATATATAAATGTCAATATATAATTGAAATTTCAAATTTTAATTAATGTGAGATAGCATTTGCTTTTAACAATTACATGAGAAATTCTTTTTGGACTCTTTTATTACATTATTTATGGTTATTTTCTAATTATGTAATGATATTTTAGTAAAATTTCTCATGTCATTGGTACTTAATTTTTATCTTAAACTTGAACTTTGAACCCCAAACCTTAAATTCTAATCCAAAACCTTAAACTCTTAAGATTTAAGATTCAAGATTCTGGACTAGGATTCGGAGTTCAAGGTTAAAGTATTATCAAAATTATGTGTTAATGACAGAAAAAATTGTTAAAATATTATTAAATAATTGAAAAAGATCATGAATGATATGGTGAAAAGGGTTCATAAATCAATTTTTCTTTACATATAATTTATTTAAATAAATAATGACAAATTTTAAAAAAAATTATATTGAGATTTAATTTAATCCATTCATATAATCATTAAAAATTGATATGGATAAAGCAATTTGTCGTAGCTTTTATCCCAAACCGATTACAAATGTTTATAAAATAAATGGTTGGAAAAGGATTAGACCTTGAAAAGATTTGGCATTACTAATTTACCCCACCTTCAATAGATTCATCGTACGTGGTCTGTTCCTAGATTAGACATTCTAAAATTTTTTCTTCTAAAATCAACCATTATTTTTATATATCATTTATTTAGTAAGCCCTCGATCACGACTGGTTTATATATCCCCATCAACTTTTGACATCTTTCATTTACTTTACCGCCAGTCTCCGGTGACCAACGGATTAATGTTTATGCCCGGAAATAAATAATTCGATAATTCACAGGATACATATCACTATATTTGAAATATTGATAGTATATATATAGTTGTATAGACTGTTAGAGAATAGGATTTTTTATTATTATTATAATTTTTATAGGATTTTGATATGTGACGGAAAAGTTTTTAAAATATTGTTTGTTGAGAGTTGATGATTTTTTTCAATAGGTTTGGTTATGAGTGTTTATGCTCGATTTTATTTCTAGAATTTGACAATCATGCAAATTCATAATTTGTGTTTGGTGGGATTTGAACTTATGTCCTATAGCTAACATATAGGGAGTTGAATGGACAATTTAGGTTACTACTTGATCTAGCCATAGAACATTGTGTTCAAATTCCACCAAACATAAATTGTGAATTTTCATAGTGAGTAAATGTATTTCCTCTCCGTAAACTCAACAAGGCTTTCGATGGAAGCGGGAGACAAAATTGAGAGATAAAACTTGACATAAACACTTTAGAGCTCAATATTGAACTTTATTAAAGAGGATTTGCTAATCCTCGTCGAATGATACTTTAAAAACTACTCAGCGAGATATGAGGAGTCAGATTGCATTTTACCTTCTTTGCTAAAAAATTGACAAATTAGTCTCAACACATTAAATCAAATAGCAAACTGATCATTTTGTTAAAAATTCAATCTATTTTTATTATTAAAAACTAATATGACTTATAAAATAATCATAAAATTAAAAATGTTTTATAGCTTATGGTAATATATAAAAGACTAATTTTTAAAAGTAGGACTTCTATTTAAATATTTAACCTAGCTTATCTTAGCTTGATGGACCTACCAAAGCAATCTATTATTATAATAATATTATTATTCAAATTCAATGATGAAAGCAGAAAGCAAGTTGATGTGGTCCTGGCTGATATATGTTTATCATAATCAAGGTGCATGAACCACTCGCTACGTAACTCAGTTGAGCAAATGGGTCTGACGTAATATATATATACCAAATAAAATAAAATAAAATAAAATACAAAACATTTATGGAATTTATAAATATAGTATATTTACCACACCCATTTTGGGGTGAAAATAATTTTTTAAAAATAATTATATTTGAAAAATAAAATGAATTATAAGAAGATATTTAATTGAGAAATTATTTTAATAAATTATTATTAAAATTAAAATGTTGATATACCCCTAATTATGTTTTTCTTTTTGCAATTTTAATTTGTTTTTATATCAATTGTAAGTTGTAAAAAAGTAAAGTCAGTCCAGTTGGAAGTAACACCAAGACTTAATCACTTCCATTATAAATAAATATAGATATAATATATTAAATACAATTGTAATATTAAAACTAATGCAAATAACTAGTTGGATTTTATTTTGATATATATTATTTGAAATTTAAATGGCTAAGCAACTATATCATTAAAAACAAAACATAATTATAAACGTGCTATATTTACATACTAGATATTATTTAATATTTTTATGTAATATAATATAAATTACATATTCTTTTTAGCTTTATGACATATTAAATGTTTTATCAAATAGTTGATTTTTATGCCGATTGAGTCTTAACTTGATTTCATAGACATTATTGTTATAGTACAAATGGATGTAGATTTGAATGCGTTGAAGCGTATTATCCTCTTATTTAAGGGTTGAGATTGCTGAAAAAATTAATTTATATATGTAAAACAAATACAAATATTAGTAAGAGAAATAAAAAAAGTGAAATTTTCCAACCCAGTACTAAACATAAAGTTCATTAAAATGCTTAGAGCATGATTTTTGGTTTCCCAAAAATAGCTCATTTCATTGTTAAAAATATTAAAATTACATAATATTATATTAAAATTAAATTAAATTTAAATTTGAATCTGGTTGACTTAAGTCAAAAATAAATAATTGTCTAAATTCGATTTAATCACTTGATCGTGAATAGGTTTAATGCCAAAGAATTAATCATAATAGATCGTCAAAATATACAAATTTGAATCATAGGAGTTAAATGAGATGGCAAGGGTTTTTTTTACTTTAATCAATAGTTAAGGGTTCAATTCTTGCTCTGGATATACAATAATTTTAAAATTCGTGGCCAGCATCTACCCTTTAATGAACTTACAGAATGTGAAAAATTAATTACCGAACTCACTCCAGTAGATACATTGATAAGTAAAAATATATACAAAAATAAACATGTGAGTGAAAGTTTTATAAAAATATTTGTTTTTAAAAGAACTTTTTCAAATATAAAAAGAATTCAATAAATCCAATTTGGTGGTGGGGTCGATAAATTTGATTCTATGGCTAGCTAGAGGTTGCTTTTCTTTCTTTTTCCAAGTAATTTATATAATTTTATTTATATAAACTGAATTTAAATGAATATCAAATACTAATATTCAATTAAAATTTCATTTTGCAATGAATTTACATACTTTTTCATTTAGGGATAATGTAACTTTATTACTTGAACTTAGTAAGTCTTTTTAATTTGGTCCATAAATTTCTTTTAGGTCCACATTAATCTTGGAATTTGTCAACTTTTTCAATTTTGGTCCATGTGATAACGAGAAACTCTAAGATTGTGTCATGTCATCACCTAATTTTTTAATTAAAAATTATAAGTTTTAGGTGGGCTAAAATATGCCATTAGTCCTTGTACTTTGAAAAAAATTGAGATTTGTTCATGGTACTTAAAATTAAGTCCTCTTACTTTTCTAATTTAAAAATTATAGTATAATAAATCGTTGTCATTAATAGTTTTCATCAAAATTTGTTAACTTAACATGTTTATTTTCTGTCAATCATGTCACATCATATGAAGATAACTTAATCAACATGCGAAGCTAATAAATTTTGATGGAAAATACTAACAATGTTAATGATTGGATTGAGATTTTTAAATTAGAAAAGTAAAAGAACTTAATTTTTAACTTATATAAAGACTAAATCTCAATTTTTTTCAAAGTACAAGGATTAACATCTTATTTTAATATTTTTAGGTGATGACGTGACATAATATTAAAGTGTCACATTCTAGAACTAACGTGGACTAAAAAAGTTTAGGAACTAAGCTGGAAAAAGTTGCCAAGTTTAAAGATTAAATACATATATTCAATTATTCTTTTTTGGTAAAAGCATTATGGAAGCCCTTGTTCTAGGAGTCAAGTTATATTTTGCCTCTTCTACTAAAAAAATAGATAAATTAGTCATTGTACGTTAGATCAAAGAGCAAATTAGTCCTCCTAGTAAAAAACTCATCTATTTCTATTATTAAAAACCAATCCTTATACATCAAAACAAGGAATATGTAGCACTTTATGTGTAATTGTTTGATTATTTTGTCAGTCACACCAGTTCTTAACAAAAATAATCAATGTGCTCTTTAATCTAACATTTAAGAATTAAATGAATAAACTCCTAATACAAGGGTATCTATAGTATTTTTACATTTTTTTTCAATTATTTTACGTATATTAAATGAATATAAAAAATAAATATTCAAATAGGTAGGAGAGTGGACTAATTTAAGTAAGTTTATAAGATGGTGGCATTGGCATATAACATGTTTTTGGCCAAACAATTGTACTCCACACTCCTTCCCACGTGACTTAACAGCGACGAGGTAAGTGCATGAATCTTTATCCACCATATCGTCACTAAAAATATCTCTTTCTAGAAAGTCTTATAATTTAACTAATAATAATGTTTCCATTTTTATTTCACGAATTGGGAATTTGGGGTATATTTTAGTTAGACCAAAAATAGAAACTTTTAGATTTCTTTTTCACAACTAGGGTAGCCGTCGTCTTTGCTATATATATGAAAAATATGTTTGTGGTCAGAAGGTTTTTAATGGATTATTAGTTTTAGTGACCTAATATTACATCATGATGATGAGATACTTGTCATTTCATTTAACTCTCAGTTTAAGTTATGACGATTTTAATGATGCGTGCATGGAGTAAAATTACATGAATTTATATTTTTAATGGACATAAAATTTGGATAGAAATAACAGTTGGATTATGATAAAATTTTCAATCGATGAAAGTTTTCTTCGTACGAAGGGTTGTTTTTTAGTTTTATAACGCATAATAGGGGTGAAGTCAGAAAATTTGTTGGGGGTCGAACTTAAATTATATATTTTATGATAATAAAATTATAATTTTATCATTTTAATAATCTATATTTTTATAATTTTTAAAAATTAAATTAAAATTTTATCATTTTAAAGACTAAAATATAATTTTTACTATTATTAATTTAAAATTTTAAATGAGTTTAAATGAGTTTACCATTATTAATTAGGATAACATTAGTTGTCTTCATTAAGTTTAATCAAGTAAACATGATAAGCTCCATGACTAATAAGTCTCCTACTTATATTAAATTTTATCAACAATTTATCCTTTAAGATAATAAGAAATTCTAGTTAAAGTTGAACTCATTACTCTTAAAAACTATTGTTATATGAAAGAGAATTAAAACTTCTTTTAAATCTAGTTTCCTTGTTTTTAAAACTAGGGAAAAATGTTTAACACGTCCTTCATTTGTTGCTTAATATAAATAATGTAACACTCTTAACCCGCATCCGTCATTGGAACAGGGTTACGGAGCATTACCAAAATAAATAGATCAAAAACAAACATTTCAAATTATTTAACATCTATGTCAGATATTATTCATAAAGTCCTTTACATGAGCCCTCGAGGCCCAAAACATATATTAGAAACAAGTTCGGAAACCGAGTACTCAGAAAATTTTTCGCGAAATTTCAAATTTTTTCCTAGGTACAGGGTACACATGCCTATGTCCCAAGTCGTGTGGGCATTCGAAATGGGGCACATGGCCGTGTCTTAGCCCGTGTCTGTACCCGTGTATCTCTCTGACTTGGGTCATCATGTAACAATTTTCATAAATATATATGCTTTCCACTCAAATATTCATATAACATGTACATTTCCATAATAATTCATCTCAAGTTCAGATTATCCATGTTAGAACTTTGCCCGTTGAATTTATTTGAAATATCAATGAGAACACAGGTAGTACACTCGAAGCGTACAAAATTAAAATCCATCAATTCATATTTAGGAATGCTCATATAAGCACATAAACGGGAAGCCCTCTCTCGAGCAGAGGCGAAGCCAGAACAAATTTTTAGGGGGGGCCGAATGAAATTTTAATTTTTTATAGTCTATATATTTATAATTTTTAAAGGATTAAATATAATTTTTATAATTTTAGGGGGGGCCAAAGTACAATTTTACCTTTACTAATTTAAAATTTTAAGAAAAATTCAAGGGCCTAAACATAAATTTTCCAATTTAGGGTGGGCCAGGGCCACTGCCAGCCCCCCTGTATTCGCCACTGCTCTCGAGCCATATAAGAGGAAGTTCATGTGAGCCATATAACGGGAAGCTTATCCAAGCTGTATATCGGGAAGCTCATACGAGCTAATAACGGGTAGCTCCGAAGAGCCATTAATGGGAAGCTCTGGATAGCCATATATCGGGAAGTTCAAGCGAGCCATATCAGAAAGCTCCAGAGAACCATTAATTAGGAAGCTCACAAAGAGCTTTTAATCAAGAAGCTCATGAAGAGCTGCCGTGTGTCCACAACACATGTAGGATCACAACCGATCGGGATGCTCCGAAGAGCTATTAATAGGAAGCTCGCAAGAACCATATAACAGCAAGCTTGAGAGGGCTAATAACGGGATGTTCTTTCGAGATATGGTGTGTCCGCAACATATGCAGGACCACAACCAATTCGGGAACTCTGTATCCATCAAATTTCATTTATCAAAATGGGACTTAATATTTATTGGACATTTTAGGATATGTGATTGAATTTCATACATGTCAACTACACAACACACATACATAATATTCAATTCAAACATATAATTATATAATTTAGATACACGAACTTACCCCGACAATGTTCGTGAACTTGTATGCTACTAATCTATTACTTTTTCTTTACCTCGATCTAGCTTCGTATTTGGTCTATCCGGATCTATACGAGTAAATTTAGCTCAATTTAATACAATTCGTATTCAATTCACATCTTAGGCAAAATTATCATTTTGCCCCTATACTTTTATTTAATTACGATTTCGTCCCTAGGCTCGGAAAATAAAATTCATGCAATTTAATCCTTGTTCCAAGCCTAGTCGGTTTTTAAATATCACAATAGCAGCCCATGCATTTCATAAAATTCAGAATTTTTTTCATGAATTTTACAACTTTTCAATTTATTCCCTAAATCATAATTTCATCAAAATTCCCTTTTCAAAAGTTGTTTATCTATAAACAACCTTTCATTTTTTACCATAAAACTTCATAATTCAACTATATTCATCCATGGAAAAACCCTAGTACTTTGTTAACTTTGCAAATTAATCCCCAAGATAGCCAATTAAGTTATCACGATCTCGAAAACATAAAAATTACTAAAAACGGTACTTAAATACTCTCCTAATTGAGCTAAATAAGCTTGCTACCTTCAAGCTCTTCTAACTAGGGTTTCCATGTAAAAATATTTGGGAAAGATGATGAAAAAGATGATATTTTCTTTATTTAATCATTTATCATCTATTATTATTTTTACTTTCCAATTTAGTCCTTTTCTTTATTTAATTTTCCATGGATGACTAAGCATACTTATCTACTAACTCCTATTAATGGTCTATTTCCATATAAGGACCTCCAATTTTGAATTCCATAGCTATTTGATACTTATAGCTACTAGAACTCAACTTTTGCATTTCATGCAATTTGGTCCTTTTATCAATTAAACATGTAATCGGTAAAATTTTCCTAAATAAATTTTCATACGATATTTCTATCATAATTTAGACCATAAAATAATATTAAAATAATTTTTCTTTTCGGACTCGGATTTGTGGTCCTGAAACCACTATTCCGATTTCACTGAAAACGGGATGTTACAAATAATTAGTATTATTTTTTGAGTAGTGTGCTTCATATCTTCGGTCGAACAGATGGAGACGTCACGACAAGAAGCTTTTCTACATTACGATGACGAACAATGCGAATAGGGATGTTGCAACGTGTTCCCTACATAAATCGAGTTTCTTTTCCCAATTAAACTTTGTTATCTTTTCCCAACTGAACTTTGTTATCTTGTTTTATTTTGGGGGCAACAAAATGTAGTCATAGATGAGTTTTGGTGAGGGTTTTCGTGGAACTATGGGAAGAATTTTATTCTCGAGTTAGAGTTTTATTTTCGGGCTTTGGGTTTGTACGTTTAGTACATTTAGGTTTATTTTTTGTAATTTTTATTTTCTTTAAAAGAGTTTTTCATATAAATATTTGTGTGTTTAATCTTCTCTAATTTACTTGTTCATTCCTTATACAGATCAATCCCCAACATTTTTATACATGTTAAAATTGAAAATAAAACAAGATATACTTTAGCGGCTCTAAATCAATTATTCTAATTGCTATTTGAACATGTTTCTTAGAAATAAGTCATCGAAGTTTCCAACAAAAGGGATTGAAGATTTTTCTTGGTTTAATTCAAAATTATTTATTTATCATGCAATTTTGTTTGTGGTTTTATTATTATTATAATAATCTAAATTTCATTTTTTATATTTATATGAAATAAATAATTATATTTACTCAACATGAAATTAATTAATTTATTTTTAAAATGTAAAATGAATCAAGGTTAGGGTATATTTTGATAATTTGAAGTTATATTATTGTACATATTATAACTTACAAATTAAAAGATGATTACAGCAGTGTCTGGATTTTAATATACATGTGTGTATACTTTGTATGTATTTTGTTCATTTTCTTTGTTTGGTGTGCTTTATATTTATTTACATTATACTTGTTTTGACATATATTTGTATTTACTTGTGAATGTACTCTGGCTTTTCATACGAGATGAAGTAATTTGATTGCTTTTACCTGTTAGATCATCATGGTTATGTGATTGATACATTATGTCACTCCATCATAAATCATGAGAAACATATATATATATATGTATATATATACATTGAAGCATAAAAATGGAATCAAAGTTCTCAAACAAGCTATAAAGAAGATGAAAATATATTGATTCCATATGAAATACAATATGCCGAAAAATATAAAATAACATAATCTAATAACAAAAAATTAACTTGTTTCATTCAATCATTAATTTAAGCCTTTTACAGCTTAAAAGGCTGTAAAGCTAAGTCAGCGTCCCCATCCATGGAATAAAAATTATCCATGAACTCCTTGAATTGAAAAACTCTACACAGTGGTGGATTTGTTGCAGTAACCACAGATTTCGCAGGCTCTATATTGCTATCACCAGCCGGATTCATACAGAAGACGACTGATATCCGATGATCGCTTGAATTCGTCACCACCCGATGTTCAGCACCCTTCAACTTATTATTACTGATCACCTATGTGTAAAATCAATGAAACAAAATTAGCCATTCATTACCGTGCAAATAATCCATACATAATTACATACCTGTAATATGTAGCCTATGTTAACTACAAATGCATTAGGAATAGGCTTAACACCAATCCATTCCCCATCTTTTAAGACCTGAAGGCCACTTATATGTTCTTGAAGTAGGATGGTTAAGATATCAGGGTCAAAATGTTTAGGAATTCCTAGAGTTAAACTTGGATCAGGGCATGGTGGATAATGGTTAGCCCCTAGTAGCAGGTCTTCGGTTAGTTCGTGTTCGAAGTACCCATGTTCAATGCCTACGCCTTCGCAAAGTAACTCAAGGATTTGTAGTCCTAATTTCTTTGCTTCAATTGAACATGCTGCTACTACCTCTCTGCAAAGTTAATTTTAAGTCATTAGGCCAACCATAAACGTGATACGACCGAAAAATTGTTTCGTAGCGTAAAGTACCGGTATCTAAGGGGCTTTTGAGGCCAAAATTCGATGCAGTCCGGATGACAAGGGTGTCTTAAAACATCGCGCCACAGGTGGATCTTTTCGCGATCGTAATCCAAAGTGCTGGTTACAAGCTTGCATCTCTTTGGATCGTTTGTGTGTACGGTGAGGCTCGCCTTGTCTTCTGCAGGTAACTCGAAGAACTTGTGGAAAACACTCATGGTTTCACTCATGATATTTGGAGGAACTCCATGGTTAACAACCTGTTTAAAGAACAAGCAGTTAAGTTGTAAGAAGTTCAATATTTAATTAACATTTTTTTGGGTGAGGAAGAACCTGAAATAATCCGAACTCTTGGCTAGCCTTCAAGATTTGGTGAACTAAATTGGTTCGGGTATCGCCGAGATCGATTACCGGCACGGTGTTGCACCTAGGAACAAGTAGCTTGCCAGGTCTTTCATGGGGTGGGAATATGTAAGATTCAGGCAAAGATTGATCCTTGTACCAGCTTGAAACAAGCTTATCCATAAATAGTTTTTTTTTTTTTTTTTAAATTGGGGATAGGTGGAGTTGAAGGAAGGAGGGTTCTTAGTGGAAAAAAAAAGCTAATAATTGCCATGTAAATTGACACTTTACAATAATGGTCACCCTAAATAGCCCATACTGTCTCTGCTTCAACCAACTCATTGAATGCTATGAGAATTGTTTGTACTTAAAGTACATGTGCTCGATCCAAAGACAATACAAATGGGTTCAAGTCTAAACAAGTATAAAAATTGAATCATAAAAAGACCCATAAGAGTTATCCGCTCATAGCATAACGAGAATAGGCTTGAAAGGTCTCGTTTAGGGAACTTTTTCCTTCAGAGCTCAAAAGCTCTTAGGCAAAGTATCTTCCTTGTGCCTTCATGAAAGAGCAAGAAACTATCATGATAGGGACGAAGCCAGAATAAGTTTACCTTTAGGGGTTAAAATTAAATTATAAAATTTTAAAGGGATTAAAGTATAATTTTATCTTTATATATGCTTATTATTTCAGGATTTTAAACAGATTAAATTAAATATTTTTCATCTTTAGGAGGCCAAAGTGTAACTTTACCATTAAACTAGCCTATAATTTTAATAACTTCAAGAGACAAAAAAATAATTTGCCAATTTTAGGGAGCAAAGAACCCAAGTCCCTTGCTTGCCCCGGTGCCGTTTTGAACTATGCGGGAAGATGCTTAAGTAGAAACGGTTGAATTTCGGCACCAATTAGGGCAAGTGACACATGGCTTATAAATATTCATTTTTAGGGATATAAATGAGACATTGGTACTCACAAGTTATTTGACTTTGACTTGAAAAAAAATTCAAATTCGATTCGGTAATTATCAAGTCAAACTCAAGCTATCAATCAAGCTGAATTCGAGCTTAATAATATTTGACTCGAACGGCTCGTGAGACTTATCGAACCTTTTATATTTTAATATTATTAAATTACCCTATTGCTCTTAATTATACTATTAACTTTAAGCTTAATTAATGAGTTCGAGCTTGAGTACAAAAATTAGTAAACGAGCTTGAGTAGCTCGATTATATCTCGAGCTAACCTCGAACTTAAAAATAGATATCCAATTGAGCTCGAGTTAGAGTATCAAACTTGGAATTTCGAGTCAAACTCAAACTTAACAATATTCGTGTCACACCCTAAATCACCAAATCACCAATAACTCGAGAAAATATTTTAAATTTAAACAATTCGTATATATATATATATTTATTGCCTTACGGACTTGTTGATAACATATACTAATACAAAATCATTAGATTTAGCAATATCATTTGAGCATTTACAATGGCAAAATGGAGTAAAAGCGCAATATTAGTTTTAGTCGTATGATCTTACTATCGTTGAAGTTTAAAGGTAACAATTTGTATTTTTTATTTTTTTATAGAAGGGTGATTCGACTTATACACAAAAACCAACTCTCAGCACCTAAAACATTCATAAATACTTGGTATGTACATCTGAATCTGGTCACTAGGCCCGAGAGTACTATAGGGGTGCAATCCGAATAACAAAATTGTTGCTCACATGCTTGGTCTGGCAACTCCTTGGCAGCAATCTATTTCGAGTAGAAACCGGATCCACCTGAAACCACGTAAAGAAGATTAGTCATCACGCTCAAGTGATCTAACCCATATTTTTATTCTTATTTCAAGAATCGGATGAGAGATTTAATGCCAAGGACATAAAAAGGTCATTAAAACAGTGAGATTTTTTCCTTGTATAGAACTTTGGTTTTAAATTCCACATAACCAAGGATTTATTCCTGTTTATCGCAAATAAAGCAACCAACACACTAAGGCTCTGTTTATTTGTTAGTAAAATGTTTTCCGAAAAATGAGTTCTGAAAAATGATTTACTTTTCTGGAAATGATTTACTTTTCTGACGTTTGGATGAATCTGTGTAAAATATTTTCTATTTTTTGTCAGATTTCCTAAAAATATTTTCTGAAAAAACTGTTTTACATATATTAATAAATATATATATATATATATTAATAAAATTATATTTTAAATTATTTTTACATATATTGTAATGATTTATTATAAATAAATCAAATTAAACATATAATAATATTCAATTATTAAGTTAGAATATAAACCGTCATAAATTAAAAACAACCAAAGTCAAATAAATTATTTGTAATTGTGTTATAAAAATAAAAAACAAAGATTGAATAATTATAAATTAGCTTCCAAACCACAATTGATACTAGAAATTAATAATATTATCCAAATGCATAATTAGTAATATATCACATAATAACAATAATATTGTTCAAGTGCATAACTAATATTACACCACATTAAAAGTATCAATATCTTCAATCTTGAGAACATTTTTGAAGCCAAAATTTTTCTATGCTTCTTACTTGAAAACATTTTTTTATCATAAATTTCGTATCAGAGATAGCTCACCAATTTTCAGCTTTGAATGTAAAGCATACTGTTAAGATTCTAGGAATAACTAAGATTTGTAATGATGCTAGTAAACAATGACAAAGAGTAAGTTGTTATGATCATAAATATACAGTATTTTCCAATAGACGACCAAGCATAATAAGTGAATCAGGATGTGTTGGCCATGGACTCGATTAGGAGATGGTAACCTTCTGGTACTGCTGTTTCTGTGCTAACACACGCTGCTAGTGCTAGAACATCGGAACCAAGGCCATTAGACATGGCTAAAAACAACAGCAAATGGAAATCCGCGATACACTTCACGAATGGAAGGCTCTTTGTCCTATCTAGATGATTCTTCAGTGTCCTCATTGTCACGAGGTTGTTCTGGTTCTCAATAGGAAAGGTTGATGAAAGAGATCCCTGCATCAAAGCAACCATTCATTTGTGTTTCAAAGTAATTCTTAAGTAAAACACAGGTCTAACTCCAACCTGAGAAATAAAAACATAATAACAACCACTCTTGTATTTATTGTAAGACTAGTAGCGAACATAGGTGGACTTCGTTAAGCCACATACGAGGCTGCTAGTAGAAAATGACAGTCATTGATGTTTTTCAGGAGCCTTATACTCTAATATTAGTGTAGCGACGTAAAAATTTTAGCTTGGTCACTAATTAGGGTGTTTGATTGAAGATTTAATGACCGAGGTTTGATTTTGAAATAAAAAGGGGAGTCACCACCGATCCTTTTTATAGGTATGATCGGACACCTAATAAATTTATTTTTAAAACAAAAAGAAGGCCGAGTTTAGGTCTACGTTAAAAGCCAGATAAAAATTAGGGTTCGGTAGTCGGTTACGCGCGAGGAAGGTATTAGCACCCTCGCGACGCCCAAAATTGGTATCTTATAAACACGAGTTGTCTTGATTTTAAAAAATACGAGTTCAATGTAAGATTTAATCGTGATCCAATTGAAAAGACGAGAAATTTTAATTTTTATGTTTTTGAGAAGGACATACTGTTTTAACACGAGTCACTTGATATTCACCCAACATAGCGATGAAACCGATGACATAGTGTTTAAATCGGTACGTTGCCTTGCTTATTGAAATAAATGAAAACACGAATAAACCTTTTGAAATAATGAACAACGAGATAATGTATAAAAATGGGCGGGAATCGAAAGATAATAGTTGGAAATACATCAAGGCACATAATACATACGACAATAATATTAAAGACAATGACAATGCACGCGATATTAAATGTAACAATAGTATCAAATACGAGAACACAATGAGAACACAATGAATATACATATGTAAAAATGACATTAAGAGTATGTACATAATATATATTTATACATATATATATAATTAGTAATAATGTTGGAAATATACTACATATAATATTCAAATATACATGAGTGATAAAAATATACATAACTATTAATGTTAAAGTATATTCATAATGATATATATATTGAAAGATGTATGTGCATAGAGATGAAAGATGCTTACATAATAATTCTAAATATAGGTACCTAATATAGATATATATATATATATATATACATAATATATTTAAAATGAACATATACAATATGCATATATAATAAAATACATGAATACTATGATATTTTAAAAGAATATATATACGTAATAATGATAATAAAATAATAATATACGTAATATAAGAATATAGGAGTATTAAAAGTATAAATAAAATAATGAAGAAATGAATAAAATAATATGCACAATAATATAATAAGAAAATATTATAATAAGTACTAAAAATATCTATATATATGTATACATGTATACCAATGAATAATACGATAATAATACTAATAAGAAGTATATATATACGTGTAATAAAATATATGTACCGATATTAATAATAAATATAGTAGGAATAAACAAATGTAATGATAATATATGCACAATATGGTATTAAAATATATATATATATATATATATAATAGTATTTAAGAATATATATACATAAGATGATATAAAATACATACATGGAATAGTATAAGAAACCTATGTAGCTAACAACATTAAAATATATTCATAACATATAAAATATATAATATACATTAGAAGTGATAAATATATAAAAACTATTCATATACCATGTAAATACATACACATATATATAAATAATAATGGTGTTAGAAATATACAATATAGAAATATACATACAATGGTATAAAGGGTAAACATATATAGTAAACATTAATGTTAAGATAATACTATAGACATGAAGAATTTATATATAATGAAGACTCACAATAATGTTAATAATGATAATGATAGCATGAATATTATATACAAGCAAAAATAATAATAAATAATATTAATAACAATATTAGTAAAAGTATAAAGAAAGTATGACATTATTGTAAGGTAAGGAAATAAAGTAATAAATAATAATGTATTAAAGATGGTAAATATAATAGTAAATATAATAATGTTACCACATATAAAGAGTATGTATATACATATATGACAAAAATATGCATTAATATTATACATAATAGTAATACTAAAAATAATGATGCAATATAAAAGGTAAATATAGTTCAATAATAATATTAAAATAAAGTAATTAAGATAATACTACATATATATACATACATGTATAATAAAACCTATACTAATATTACATATAATAATAATGCTAAAAATAGTAATAATAATACATTGAAAATAATTAGGTTAATAACCGAATATTAATAATAATAATAATAATAGAAATAATATTATTACTAATATTAGGAATAATAATAACAATAATAAAAAACGAGAATAAAATAAATAAATAAATAAAATGAAAAGGGATGAAAATTGAATCAAAATCAAAGTTTTGGGGCGAATTTAAATAAAAACAAAAGAAAAGGATGAAATTTCAACACGCGCGTAACCTGGAGGGGCCAAAAGCAGAATAAATCCCTTGATCAAAACGCAGCGTATCAGTAGGGGTTAGATTGTAAGGCGTGAAAACCTTCAGGGCCAAATTAAAAAACATGAAATATTTAATTACAAAACATCAAAAAAGCGGAGGGGTTAAACGCGCAAATAACCCCTCCCTTATAAAAAACACGCGGATCCTAACGGGTCGGGTCGGGTTGGTCCGACCCATGATGAAACGACGCCGTTTCAGTGCTTAAGTGCAGGGCCTAAAACGACGCTGTTCCAGACCCCTATATAAGTTAAAATTTTTTGAAAAAAAAGTCATTTCTGCAACTTGAAGGAAAAAAAGAGAGAGAGGGAGCCATTTTCTCTGGACTAAGTCCAGAATCTGGCCCGGAAGGTCACCGTCGCCGCCGCACCTCCGTCACCGCCGGCCACCGTACACGGTGGCCGGACTTTTAAAAAAAGGTATTTTTTTTAGTTCCTTTTTTTATTTTATATGTTCTTTGTTTTTATGTATATATACGTATAAAAATGAAATCTTTATGTATATATGGATGTATTGATGCGCGTATGAGAAAGAAAAATGTTGGCTACCTTAGATTGAATCTGTTTTTTGCTTTATTGTTTTTCTTCCTTCGATTTGAACTGATTTCTTTGTTTTAAAATCTGTTGTTTGTATGGATGTAGAATGGCCTGCCTTTCTCTTTTGATTTTTATATTTTTTTAAGAACCCTCCTCCTTTTTACAATTGTTTAGATCGGCTTTTATAGCCATTTACATTGCTCTCTAATCTATTCTTGCTGCTTGCGTGTTTCATTTGTTGTGCAGGTAGGGCAGTCCGGTGGCAGAGGGCAGGTGAGGAGAGTTGGTGGCCATGGCAGACGGCAGAAGACTGAAGACCCTAGGTGCGGCGCACCTAGGGTTTGGTTGTTGATTTGATTAGGATGGGCTAGGGTTTGGTAGGATTTGGGCTTCTGTTGGGCTAAATTTTAGGTTAGTGGGTATGGGTTAGTATTGGGCTGAGGGTAGGTTTGGGTTAGTGGGTATGGGTTAGTATTGGGTTAGGTTTAGTCATTGGGTTTAATTGGGCTCTAGGTATTTGGGTTTTGGGGTTTTTGGGTAGTGGTTATTAATGTAAAATGGGTTTGTTGTATTTGGGCCAAAATTGGCCTGCAACAATTAGCGCTGCACATAGTTACACGCCTAACAAGGGTGATTACTGATTTCATTTGTTTCAAAAGTGATTGTCCGGTATGGTGCAAGGCATCAATCTCAGAGTGACAACAATCAAGACCAGACAATCATGTCTACTTCCAAACTTAAATACTAATATCAAACTTAAATACCATGAATCGGTCATGGCAAGAAAAGATCGATTTGGAACAAACATCAAGCAAGAATGGTAATTAAGAAGCTGCAGAGTTTGATGTAATTGTGGTTCTTGCTGTTTATCTGTCTGATACATCAGATTAAGGCAGCCTGCAAAGTTAAACCTTTGACGTAGAGCCCAAGGTGTTACCAAATTTACTCACTGTAGATAGATATGTAAGTCGAAATAGTGTGTTTTAATGCAGATGAGCATTACAAATCAAGGGATTCGGTTCATTGGTTGCCCTATTTCTTCACTATAAATGTGTGTGTGTATATATAAGACCCACCTCCCTTTCTGCCTGTGAAAAATAGAAGAAGCCGGTCATTGCCCTCTTTGGTGCATTAGGATCCTTCTTTTTCCTTTTCTTCTTCTTTCCATCATCTTGTCCATCTCTACCTTTCTTCTTACTTTCTTTAGAAAAAGAGGCAGCTGCAGCAACAGCAGCTTCCTTCCTTTGATCCTTTTTCGCAGGTTTCTATAATTGGCAATTCAATGTGAGATACCAAATTATACTTTGTCGACAATTTCCATTTACAAGAATAAACTATGTGAAGGAACAAAATGACTTACCTCTTTCTCATTTCCACTTTCACTAGCATCAGATTCTTCCTCCCCAGAATCATCAGTTTGGAGAACCTTCGTCGTCCTTGTCAATAACAATGTCCTCATCCTGCATTTACAACTTCATCAATAGGGATAGCCAGAAGCTAATAGCTCAGATGTCAATATTTAGAATGTGTTTAGATATTTTTCCTATAACTACTAATAAAACCAATGTGTTTAGGGGTCACTTGATGAGCAAGTGAAAATAGTAATCAATGCATATTTCAAAAACAGAGAACCATGTGCATATTAAAGACCTAAATAAAGATGGGGAAAGAAAAAAAATACCTCATCATCACTTTCATTCACACCAGCTTCGTTCTTAATGCGTTCAAGATGTGGATCAACTGCATCATCATCATCATTTTGAAGAATCTCAGCCACTGCATCATCATCATCATTTTGAAGAATCTCAGCCACACTATCATTTTGCCTCTCTTATACCAATGAACATTACTATTTTATATCAGTAAAAGAATTGAACCTTGGGAAGCAAAAAAAGACGTACAACACTGCTATATTGAATTTTGAAATCATTAGCCTGTCCTTGGAGTCGCAAGAATGACAGATGAAGTTTAACACTATACCGAATTCCACATATGAAGAGCATACTAAATCATACATTTAAAGGAAGAAAACAAAATTGTATAAACCAAAAGAAACAAACCAAAAATCAAATATACACAAATGACACATTGGTTCTGATTAGGTGATTTTTCATCCCAATGTTAATGTGCTACCTTGGTGTGAGGATTGCAATGCCCTCAAAAGTGACAACAGCTTCCTCAACTCTAGTACCAACATCAGCCACTGACATGATCTTTTCACGAAAAACCTAGAAGGTAATGGTACATAGCATCACCAAAGTAATCATTAGTTGTAAATTCACATTTTCCTAATAAAGAAGTGACAATAGACTTACCTGAGCAGGAGGATGATTTTCATCACCAACAAATTGGGTGTTGGCGTTGGGTATGTGGAAACTTATCTCCATAAGAACAGAATATGCGACGGACTTTTACCTGGAAGAGAAGATGAAGAACAGAAGAAGGAAAATGAATGAAGAACGGAAGAAGGAGAAGGAGCCTTACCTGGATGAAGGAAGAACCGGAAAAGCTCATTGACTAAACTGATTTGCAACCCAAGGGGAAGGGGAAGGGGAAGGGGAGAAGAATGTGTCATTTTTCGGAAAATGTCTTACTGAATTCAAAAGGATAAGACATTTTCCTTAAAAAAGGACTCTCTTTTTCCCCGTGTTTGTAAAATATTTTACCTGGGAAATCATTTTCACCCAACCAAACATCAGAAAAGCCTGAAAAGCTTTTACGGAAAAGCTTTTACATGTTACCAAATAGAGCCTAATTTTACATTTAAATGCATGAATATGATCCAAGAGTGGCCTATGATCAACCTAGGAACGGATACCAAACCACCATGGTTCTGCAGGGATCTCAATGGCCTTTGTATTATAATGACTAGACCGATGGTACAATAGTGAACCCCCCTCCCGGAGCCCCCCTAGGCAGCAAATACAGTAGTGACACTGTTGTCACGGTCAAATAAAGGCCTAAAAAATGACCTTAATTTCCACAGTTCAATAGTGGCAAAGTTGCTATGACTCCATAGCGGCCTCAAATGACACGGTTCAGTGGTGGCATGGCTACCATGTTGCTATGGTGGTCTCAATGGCCACGATTCAAATTATGGCAAGACTGCCACCTACTTGCTTCATTTCCCTACTAAATCATTTGTACATGCCTCTCTCAATATACAAGCATCATTTCAACACTCATGAGTGTTAGTATAAATCTCCGGTGAGGAAAATGTCTAACATACGAACGAAACTCGAACAGAAAAAGAAATAGGACAAGGTTCCAAGGCTCCAAGGTGTGTATCAAGCCACTATCTTTAAGGTTATATTCGCCCCCACCTATCCTTGGTGTGCAAACGAGTTCCAAGCAAATTAACCTCAATGATACAATAAAGCCAATGACTATTTGCGTTTTGCACTAACGAGAATAGCCGACTACACACTGAGCAATGTATCCTCACTGTGTAGATACTATGCATTGATTGATGTTGAAATTATTGTGTGAGATGTGTTCAGCTAATCAAATGGAATAGTTGGTTCAAAGCTTAGTCTACCATGCAATTTCGATTAGCTTTAACATGTTTTCACTAAATGAAGGTTCAATCGTAAGGTACCTTCATTTATGCAAATTGATTTCCAAGAATATCAAAATCTAAATATTTTGGAAATGGGAGGAGATTGTTGGAACATTTTCAAATATTTATAGTGTTCCAATAACTATAAATGAATGGATGCAATTGATCAAAAAATTATTATTCTTTTTCAAAAAATCAAGTAGTATAATCGTTTGATTAAGTACACCCATTGATTTTTAGTTAGTGGAACATTATAATTCTTTTTCAAAAAATCAAGTAGTATAATCTGTTGATTAATTGCACCCATTCATTTATAGTTATTGGAACACTATAAATATTTGAAAATGTTCCAACAACGAGTTCTTCCATGTTTTTTTTTCTACTAAACATTCTATTATAGTTTAATTTCAATTTCGTCAAATACAACAAAAATTTACACCGTTTCACAACCGAAACAAATCATAACTCGAATATAAATATTGAAACATGAATGTGGTCAATATAAATACTTACAATCGCAAAAGTAGGATTTCCTTCAAGTGATGCTTTTCCTAGTTCGGAAGTCCACAAAAATAAGGATCCACATTCACCAAGACATCTACAATGTTTCATTCCCAATTAGCAAAATTCTTAATTATGAATACAATATAATTTGAAGGGTGCAACATTGACCTAACTTTTATCCATAACACATAAAGCCATATACATGAACAGTGAATACATTTTTACTAAGCAAGATTAACAGCCTCAAACAATCATGCATATATATATATATAAGCATATACAAGAAACATTACTTGTAAGTAAATTACTTACCAAAACGTTCAGCTCATGCTTCATTCCTTATGAAGCTCCTTGCTCTTGTTTCGTACCCCTCCTTCTCCTTAACACATTTAAGAAATCTTTGCATCAATTTTTTTTTTATTTAGCAGACCCTTAAAACCGAATCACCCAAGCCATTTGTACACTTCAAATTTCATCAATCACACATATAGTTGAACATGCTCAACAAGAAAGTTCAACCCATGGTACTATCTAACATTAGAATTTAACTAATTGAAAAAGGGTTTGCAGCAAGCATCCTTGCTCCTCTCTACATTCGGTCTAAGCCAAAAACCTCACTCCAAATAAAAAAAAAAAATTGCTTGGGTTCACAAAAATCATGATTGCTAACCTTGATTTCTGAATTAATTGAACTAACTAAGCTTCCACACTAAACCTTCTTCCCCTCTATTAAGCAGCCGGTGGTGGAGGTGCCTTTTTCTCATTGGAGGATGCTTCAGAGGTCAAACTCCGACACCATTTAACTCATTTTTTATCTTGCAAATCACCAACCCAAATTGGAACAAAAATTACTTTTTGTTCAGCAGATCCCTCATATGTGCATATGTATATAATGTCAAATGTGGCATTGGGATGTTAAAGAAAAAAGTGAAAATGATCTATTCTTGTACACCATAATCAATTGACCACTTAAACAGTGAGGTTTATTCTTTTGATCCTAGATAGTAACTATTTTGGGATTTTGTTACCCAATACATCTCCCCAACTTTGAAGAATTTGCAGAGATGGCCCATAATTTAAACATTATTGATCAACCATGTAGTTTAAAGGGTTCCAAACTTTTTTCAGAATTTCCCCCCATTGTTACATAATTATACAAAAATTCTTTGAATTTAAAAGCCCTATAAACCGGAGACTCATCAGCCCCGATAAGAGATTTAGCAGGCTCTACAATACAATCCTCAGATGGGTTGAGAAAGATAGCTGCCGTTGTTCGAGCAACCGTCGAGTTCGTGACCACCCGATGTTCAGCTCCCTTCAGCCTGTTGTTACTAACAACCTATGCACCAATCCAACATATTATTAGTTCGGATCAAATTCAAACATAAGTCGAGCTGAGACAAGTGGAAAGATAATGTACCTCTAATTGATGGCCAATGTTAACCACAAATGCATTATGCAAAGGCTCAACGCCAATCCATTTATCATCATTGAGGACTTGGAGACCAAAGACATCACCTTGAAGTAAAATAGTTAAGAGGCTAGGGTCACAATGTTTGGCTATTCCAAGGGTTAGGCTTGGATCAGGGCATGGTGGATAATGGTTCACTGATATTACAACTGATTCACTTAATTTATTACCAAAGTACCCTAAATCAAGCCCCAACCCTTCAGAAATCAAATCCAGGATTCTTGAACCTAGTTTCTTTGCTTCAATTGAATATGCAGCCACAATTTCCCTGCAATGGAATCAAGGTCAAGAGAATTGGGGAAATAACAAGGGCTAATGCCCTTGAACTTGGCAACTAACCGTTGAATGCCACATTCAAGATTTTAATAATCGAACTGGTGGTTGAATAGGTCAGACCACCAATTCTCAATTCAATCAGTTTAATCAGTCAAATCATTAGACTAACAATAACTAAATAAACAATTAAAAATCTAAAAATATTTAAAAAATAATAAATTTTATTAGACTGGTTCAACCTTTTCAACTATTGGTTTTCGATTTTTACCAATTTCAAGTAGTTTTCGAGTCAATCAGTTCAACTGCTTGTTCGAACCATTATATCAATAAGTTCTCAATCTGTTCGATCTGGTCTTATTCCTGTAACACTAGTCATATAATTAAATCTTGATGAAATTTAAGTTCAGGGACCAAAATGGTTTAGTTGCTAAATTCAAGGACCAAAGTGAAAAAAATTTATTGGTAGAAAGGCGTTGTCAAGTTCATGAGCAAAAAGTTATATTCTCCAAATAACAATTATGTATGTAAGTGTACCTATATCTAGTTGGCTTTTGAGGCCAAATTTTGATGCATTCTTCTAAAGGATGACAAGGGTGTCTCAAACTATCACGCCATAGATGAACCTTGTCACCATCATAGTTAGCACTGCTTGTGTAAAGCTTGCAAGGCCTATTGAACTCCTCGGAATAAAGGTCGGCTTTGTCTTCGGCCGGTAACTCGAAGAACTCCTTGAACACATTCATGGTGTCATTCATCAAGTCTTCTGAAATTCCATGGTTAATTACCTGCTTTTCAAGAAGAAACAATATGATTGAATTTGACTTGCAAAAATAAGAATATTTGTAATTTTCTAAAGAAAAAAAAGGGCCATTGACCTGGAAAAATCCGAACTCTTGGCTAGCTTTTAGAATCTGTTGCACTACGAGGGTTCGGTCATGAGCCGACGCGTTGCCGAGGTCGATTACCGGAATGGTATTGCTTCTAGGAATGATATGGTTACCAGGCCTTGTTTCAGGGGGGAATATGTAGGATTGGGGTAAGGTTTTATTATTGAACCAGCTTGAAACAAGCTTCTCCATTACTTGAATGTCGAAGTTTTTTTGAGATTTTTTATCTTGTTTTTGATGATCATGATGGAAATATTAGTAGCAATTTAAAGGGTTCATATAGGATTCTTAGACAATTGGAAAAATACAAGATTATGTATATCAGGGACAAAAATAAGTTGAATAGTCCTTTTCAGAAAAGGACTAATTGGTATAAATTAATCCCACAAAATGATGTATGAGTCTGCAACTACTTGAAGACAATCATAATAATATGTATAGATTCTCTTGTTTTGTTCTTTTTTTTATTTTTTCTTTTTTTTTTCGATGAAGTAATCATAATATAGTAAATGTTTTTATTAATTGAATCATTGATCATGATTGACATTTGACCTTGATGGTAAGACAAATTAGCCTTTCATGACCCTGCAAATAACCCACAAATACACACACACACACACATATATATGTATAACTGTAATTCGTAGCCTATGTTAACTACAAATGCATTAGGAATAGGCTCAACACAGATCCATTCCCCATCTTTTAAGACCTGAAGGCCACTTATATGTCCTTAAAGTAGGATGGTTAAGAGATCAGGGTCAAAATATGTAGGAATTCCTAGAGTTAAACTTGGTTCAGGGCATGGTGGATAATGGTTAGCCCCTAGTTGCTGATCTTTGGTTAGTTCGTGTTCAAAGTACCCGTGTTAGATGCCTATGCCTTCACAAAGCAACTCAAGGATTCTTAGTCCTAATTTCTTTGCTTCAATTTGATATGTTGCTACTACCTCTCTGCAAAGTTATTATTAAGTCATTAGGCCAACGATAAACCTGAAGCAGCTCAAAAATCGGTTTTTAGGCATATAAATACCAGTAACCGGGGGGACTTTCGAGGCCAAAATTCGATGTACTCCTCTAAAGAATGATGAGGATATCTTAGAACATCATGCCAGAGGTGAATTTTTCCAAGTTCGTAATCACAGGTCTTGAACTACAGTGATCATAACTCAATGTAGTCCTCTTAAAAGATGACAAGCGTATCACATAGATCACCGGCACGGTGTTGCACCTTGGAACAAACAGCTTGACAGGTCTTACATGTGAAGGGAATTTGTAAAGATTCAGGCAAAGATTGATCCTTATTCCAGCTTGAAATAAGCTTATCCATGAACAGACATTTTTGTTTCAAAATTAATTTCAACAAGAGTCAAAGAAGATGCCCAACTGAGCCCAAATTGGATGAACAGACATTGGGATATTAAAGAAAAAAGTGGAAATGTTATATTCTTGTACACCATAATCAATTGACCACTTAAACAGTGGGGGTTTATGTTTTGATCCTAAATAGTAACTATTTTGGGATTTTGTTACCCAATACATTCCCTAACACATTCAAAGTACATAGCAAAGTGCTTTTGCCATAATCATTATAAAGTACAGTTTGATTCAATAACAAGAGGTAAAGTTATGGAAATTAATGATCAACCATGTAATTTAAAAGGCTCCACACTTTTTTCAAAGTTCCCCTCCATGTATATGTAGTTAAGCAAAAACTCTTTGAACTCGAAAGCCCTGTAAACCGGAGACTCATCGGTGCCAATAAGAGATTTAGCAGGCTCTATAATGCAATCATCAGATGGGCTGATAAAGAAGGCGGCTGTCGTTCGGGCAACTTTCGAGTTTGTCACGGCACGATGTTCAGCACTCTTCAGCTTGTTGTTACTGATAATCTATGCAAAAGTGCAAACCAATCCAACATATTGTTAGTTCGGATCAAGTTCAGGCTTCAGCATGAACATAAGACGAGACGAGACAAGTCTAGTTTGATATATTTAAGGAAGGAAAGATATGTACCTCCAACTGATGGCCTATGTTAACCACAAATGCATTATGCAAAGGCTCAACACCAATCCATTCCCCATCTTTGAGGACTTGGAGCCCATACACATCTCCCTGAAGTAAAATAGTTAACAGGTTAGGGTCGCAATGTTTAGATACTCCAAGGGTCAAGCTTGGATCTGGGCATGGCGGGTAATGGTTCAATGATAGTACAGTTGATTCACTTAGTTTATTCCCAAAGAACCCTGAACCAAGCCCCAAGCCTTCAGAAAGCAACTCCAGGATCCTTAAACCCAGTTTCTTTGCCTCAATTGAATATGCAGCCACAATTTCCCTGCAAAGGTTATAAGCAATGGAATGAAGGTCAAGAGAAGTGAGGAAATGACAATCATGTATGTAAGTGCAGGGTTTTTAGTACCTATATCTAGTTGGCTTTGGAGGCCAAACTTTGATGCATTCTTTTAAAGGATGACAAGGGTGTCTCAAACTGTCACGCCATAGGTGAACCTTTTCGCTATTAAAGTTTGGACTGCTTGTGTAAAGCCTGCAAGGCCTTTTCAGATCCTCAGAGTAGATTCCGGCCTTGTCCTCAGCAGGCAACTCGAAGAACTCCTTGAAAACATTCATGGTGTCATTAACCAGGTTTTCTGAAACTCCATGGTTAATCACCTGTTTCAAGAAGAACAATATGATTATTTGACTGCAAAAAAATTGTAATTTTCTAAAGCAAAAAAGGCCATTGACCTGGAAAAATCCGAACTCGTGGCTAGCTTCTAAAATCTGTTGAACTACAGCAGTTCGTTCATAAGCCAACGCCTTGCTGAGGTCAACTACCGGAATGGTATTGCATCTAGGAATGACGTGGTTCCCAGGCCTTGTTTCAGGGGGAAATATGTAAGACTGGGGCAAGGTTTTATTATTGAACCAGCTTGAAACAAGCTTCTCCATCTCTTGAATGTTCAAGTTCTTGAGATCTTTGATCTGTTTTGGATAATTATGATGCAAACTTTCGTAACAATATAAAGGGTTCATCTACGATGCTCAGCCAATTGAAAAAATCCAATATATGCATATCAGGGAAAAAAACAAGTTGCATAGTATTATATAGATTCCTTTTTTTACGAAGTAATCATAATATAGTCAATGTTTTATTAATTAAATCATTGATTATGACTGGCACTTGACCTTGATGGTAAGACAAATTAATAAGACAAAACTTAAAGGAAAAAGGAATATCCTACGTATTGACACATTGATCCTAAAATGTTAGAATTAGATCAATTAATTATTGTCACATAAGCAAAGTATACACTTGTGGCAAATAGCAATGTATAATAACAAGTTGTGATGAAACACAAAAACAAGAGATTTTGCAGGATCTACAATGCTGTCACCGGAAAGGGACCAATATCTGAGCATTGAGTTCATCACGGCCCAATGTTCTGCACCCTTCAACACGGTGTTACTGATTTACAAATATGTGAATCTCTGAAGGAAAATGAGTCATTCATGGCACTGCAAATAACCCAGAAATATATACGTACATGTGCGATTATATACTTGTACTATGATTGTACAGCTTAACCAGTGGGATTTATGTTTGATCCTAAAATATTTGGGGGGGGTTTCACCCAATACATTCCCCAAAACAATCAAAGTACATAGCAAGGTGTCTTTGCCATAATCATTTAATAACAGTTTGAGTTTACAAGAGGTAAGTTATGGAAGCTGTGGAGGTGGTCCAGAGCCATTAATCAAGCATGTAGTTCAAAAGGTTCCAGGCATTTTTCAGGGTTCCCCATCAAGCGTAAGTAGTTAAGCAGAAATTCTTTGAACTGGAAAGGCTTGTAAGTTGGAGACTCATCGGTGCCGATTAGAGATTTATCAGGCTCTCTAACGCAATAATCAAATGGGTTAATAAAAAAGGCCGCCGTAGTTCGAGCAACTCTCGAGTTCGTCACCGCCTGATGTTCAGTACTCTTCAACTTGTTGTTACTGATAATCTATTCAAAGTACAAACAAATCCAACATATAGTTAGTTCAAATCAGGTCAAGCTATGGGGCACCAATTTAACAGCCTCCAACATGAAAATGTCAATAGGCCGAATCGAGAGATGTCTATGTAGACTTAATTAAGATATACATGTAACTGATGACCTATGTTAACCACAAATACGTTATGCAAAGGCTCCACACCAATCCATTCCCTATCCTTGAAGACTTGAAGTCCATATACATCTCACTGATGTAGAATAGTTAAAGGGTTAGGGTCACAATGTCTAGATACTCCAAGGGTCAAGCTTGGATCCAGGCATGGCGGGTAATGGTTCACTGATAGTAACGACGATTCCCTTAGTTTATCCCCAAAGAACCCTGAACCAAGCCCCAAGCCTTCAGAAAGCAACTCCAGGATCCTTAAACCTAGTTTCTTTGCCTCAATCGAGTATGTAGCCACAATGTCCCTGTAAAGGTTATAAGAAATGGAATGAAGGTAAGAGAAATTGTTAAAGGTGGCAACAAAAAGTAGTATGTATGTTACCTGGATGAAATACAGCAGCTACAAATGTACATATGTTGTCCAGATGAAGTACGTTTTTGTAACAAGTGACCTGTATATGATTTGACAGAAAACTTTCTGACTTGATAAAGTTGGTCAAGTACTTTTCAGTTTTAGACAGGTCCTAGGATATCATTAGGATGCGTTTAATGTTTGTTCACTTCTTCAAGTCAAAAATATTATTTTTCTAATGTAATAGTTCTTTTTATGTACATCATATATTGATGATCAATGTAATGAATGTAGCCAATTTTGTTCTCTTAATTTCTCATCCCTTTTGCTTCAGTTTGTTTGGTTGCAACTCTCAAGTCCTTGAATCTCAAACTTACTTTATACTTTATTCGGAATTATTGCTTTGTTGCTCTAGCTTCAACAAGAGCTTCATATTTCATCCGGATAACTTGGTTCTGTTTTTCTTCCTGTGTGAAAAACCCAACAAATGGTATCAAGAGCCTAAGTCTTTGAGGACTTTGGTTGTGTTTTGTTGGTGAGTTATGTTTGAGAAAAAAGAAGCAGAAGTTGTTTTTTGTTGGTCTGTTTGTTTGCTGCAAGGATGAGTTTTACACCACCACCACCATCACCACCACCTGTGTTTGCTGGTGAAATCTACCACATTTGCGTAGTTAAGATAAAGACATACCTTCAAGCACATGATTTGTGGAGTGTGATCGAGAATAATGCTAAACCACCTCTATTGATGGCCAATCCAACCATTGCTCAAATGAGGCAACAAAGTGAAGAGTGTGTCAAGAAGAATAAAGCAATGGCTTACTTGCAAAATGGAGTATCTGATGTGATCTTCACTCGGATAATAGCTTGTGACTCGCCAAAGCAAGCATGGCAGAAGCTAAAGAAGGAGTTTATGGGGTCAAGCAAGACAAGGTAGCTGCAACTGATCAACCTTAGAAGAGATTTTAAGAACCTGAAGATGAGGGAGTCAGAGACCATCAAGCAGTACTCTGATAGGATAATGGCCATAGTCAAAAACATTAGGCTCCTTGGTGATAATTTCAGTGAGAGCAGAGTTGTTGAAAAGGTCATTACAACTCTCCTTGAGAAATTTGAGTCAAAGATTTCTTCATTGGAGAACTCGAGAGATTTATCAGCCATCTCATTGTCTGAGTTGGTAAATTCCCTATATGCACTTGAGCAAAGGAGGGCCAACAGGCAGGAAGAGCATTCTGAAAGAGCTTTCCAAAAAAAGGCCAAGAAAGGCTCAGGTTCTAGTCAAAAGGGGAAGAAACCTTAGGTCGATAGAAGGGAGAAATCAAGGAGAGATGCAGGAAAAAGAGGTTTCCACCATGCATTCACTGCAAGAAGACTTCACATTTGGAGAAGAACTGCAGCACAGACGGATGTTCAGTCAGTGGAGCCGCAAATGCTTAGGACATGTTGAGAGGGTGTGCAAAAACAAAGGGAAGGCACAAGCTCAGCAGCAAATGCAAGCTCAGGCTGTTGAGGATCTTCAAGCTCAAGAGAATCATGTTTTTACAGCCTCCTGCTTTGCAACCTCAAGCAAGGTCAGATGTGACTGGCTAGTAGATAGTGGATGTACATACCATATGACAGCTGATGAAAGACTGTTTAAGGAGCTCGATAGAAGCTTTCCCTCAAAAATCAGGATTGGTAATAGGAACCTGATTGAAGCTAAAGGCAAGGGAAATGTAGTGATCAACACAAAGTCAGGTAACAAAGTGATTTCTGATATACTTTTTGTGCCCAACATAGATCAAAATCTACTTAGTATTGGTCAACTTGTAGAAAAAGGTTACTCACTTGCTTTTAAGAATGACTCATGCATTGTTGAAGACTCTTATGGTCAGGAGTTGGTCATAGTAGCAATGACTGATAGGTGTTTTATGCTTGATATCAATCAACTTGAGAAGAAGGCTTACACCAGCCTTGTTGATAATGATGGTCTATGGCACAGGAGATTAGGCCATGTTAATTACAAGTCACTTGATCAGTTGCACAAGTTGAACTTGGTTGAAAACATGTCAAAAGTTGAAGCCAAAGACACTGTTTGTAAGGTTTTCCAGCTTGGTAAGCAAACCAGGTTACCTTTTCCTGTTAATGTGGCATGGAGGGCTCGAGAAAGGCTTAATTTAGTCCATTCTGATGTCTGTGGACCAATGAAGACCACTTTCTTAAATGATAGTAAGTATTTTGTGCTGTTTATTGATGATCTGACCAGGTTTTACTGGGTTTATTTCTTGAAGCATAAGTCTGAAATGTTTGAAGCCTTCAACAAATTCAAGGCATTGGCTGAGAATCAGCCTGGCTGCAAGATTAAGGCTTTAAGAACTGACAATGGCACTGAGTACCTGTCTAAAAGGTTTCAGAAACTGTGTGAGCAAGCTGGGATTCACCATCAGCTAACAATAGTCTATACTCCTTAGCAAAATAAAGTATGTGAGAGGAAGAATAGAACTGTACTTGATATGGCTAGATGTTTGCTATTTGAGAGCAAGCTGCCAAGTAAAATTTGGGCTGAGGCTATCAATACCTCAGTCTACTTGCTCAACAAGCTGTCAATTCATGCTGTGAAAGAAAAGACTCCTTTTGAAGCCTGGTATGAAATCAAGCCTTCTGTTTCACACCTAAAGGTGTTTGGCTGTGTTTGCTATGTTCTTATTCCAGCTGAAAGGAGAACCAAGCTCGAGAGAAGGGCTGTTCTAGGAATATTTGTTGGCTACAGCAGCGCTAAGAAGGGCTATAGAGTGTATGATCCTTCGACAAAGAAAATATTGGTGAGTAGGGATGTTATATTTGATGAAGAGAAGTTTTGGAGCTGGAACAATGCTGATGCAAAGTTGACTGAAGAAGATCATGTTGACAACAGCTTGGAACTAGTTGAAAACGAGCCTAGTAATGAAGACTTTGATGATGCTCCTGTGAGAGGCACCAGAACCATTACAGACATATACCAAAGATGTAATGTTGCAATTGTTGAACCTTCAAATTTTGAAGAGGCTGCTAAAGAAGAATGTTGGAAAAGGGCCATGGAAGCTAAAATGGAAATGATCCATAAGAATGACACATGGAAGCTGGTTGATAGGCCAGTAAGTAGGAAGATTATAGGTGTAAAATGGGTGTTCAGAACCAAGAACAATGCTGATGGGTCTATGAACAAGCATAAGGCTAGGCTGGTTGTGAAGGGGTATAGTCAGCAGTAAGGAGTTGATTTCTTTGAAAACTTTGCACCTGTTGCAAGGTTAGACACCATAAGGCTGTTATTTGCCTTAGCTGCTCAGAAGCAGTGGAAAGTCCATCAATTGGATGACAAATTAGCATTTCTGAATGGAGTTCTCAATGAAGAAATCTTCATAGAGCAGCCTGATGGATTTAAGGTTGCTGATGAAGAACACAAAGTCTACAAGCTCGAGAAGGCTTTGTATGGCCTAAAACAGGCTCCAATGGCCTAGTATGATAGGATTGATGCATACCTGTCAAGGTTGGGATTCGAGAAAAGCATTAGTGAGCCCACACTCTATGTGAAGAAGGCTGAAAAAGAAACCTTACTGATAGTCTCACTTTATGTGGATGACTTATTGGTTACTGGTTGCAGAAATGAGCTGATTGAAGAATTCAAAAGGCAGATGCAAGATGTTTTTGAGATGACTGATTTAGGTTTGATGACCTACTTCTTTGGTATGGAAGTGAATCAGAATGAGCATGGCATTTTCATAAGCCAACAAGCATTTGTATAGAAAGTTCTAAGCAAATTTAGCATGTCAAAGTGCAAGCCAAACTCTCAAGCACCAGTGAGTATGATCGAGTGGATGAAAAGAGGTATAGGAGCTTGATTGTCTATCTACTCTATTTGATAGCAACAATGCCAGACATCTTGTATGCTGTTAGTCTTCTATCAAGATTCATGTATTGTTGCAATGTAGCTCATTTTAAAGCTACAAAAAGAGTCTTAAGGTATGTCAAAGGAACCTTAGGTTATGGTGTGAAGTTTGCGACAGCTGAAAAACTAAAGCTAGTTGGTTATTTAGATAGTGATTGGGCTGGCTCAGTTGATGACATGAAGAGTACATCAGGATATTTCTTCACTCTAGGATCAGGAGTTTTTAGCTGGAGTTTAAAGAAACAACAGATAGTAGCTCAATCCACTGCAGAGGATGAGTATATTGAAACTACTACTGTTGTTAATCAAGCAATTTGGCTTAAAAAGTTGTTGGATGACTTGAATGTTGGTCAAGCAGCAACAAAGATCAAAGTTGACAATCAGTCAGCTGTTGCAATTACCAAGAACCCTGTGTTTCGTGGCAAAACTAAGCATTTCAAGATCAAATACCATTTTGTGAGGGAGGCAGAATTGTCAAATGAGATTAGCTTGGTCCATTGCTGCTCAGAAGTTCAATTGGCAGACATTTTGACCAAGCCGTTAGCTGCCACCAGGTTCGAGTATTTGAAGAAGCAAATTGGAGTCTATTGTCTTGTAGCCAAGGAGGAGTATTAAAGGTGGCAACAAACAGCAGTATATATGTTACCCGGATGAAATACAACAGCTACAAATGTACATATGTTGTCTGGATGAAGTACCTTTTTGTAACAAGCGACCTGTTTATGATTTGACAGAAAACTTTTTGACTGGATAAAGTTGGTCAAGTACTTTTCAGTTTTAAACAGGTCCTAGGATATCATTAGGATGCATTTAATGTTTGTTCACTTATTCAAGTCAAAAATATTGTTCTTGTAACATCCTAATTTTTGGGTTTTTCGCGATTCTTGATATTTTAAGTAAGTTTCTAAAATTTGGTATGTGATTATGGAATTCATAATTTGGGTATGTAAATGGGCTTATGGAAGGCCCATGAGTTGGCCAAAATCTGGTAGAATTTTTAAATTTTGGACTTAGGAGTTAGGGGTTCTGGCTAGGTGCCCTTATATAAAGTTGTGGGTAAAATGTATCACAAAAAGAGCTTTAGTAAAGTGGCAAGGGTGACGCCACTAAGCTCCTAAAAAGGTGGCGTGTGAAGCATAAGGGAAGACAGGGGATCGATTCCCTGTGTTGGCAAGTAAGAGTATTTATTTTTATGTGCAGGAAGTGTAAGTGTTGGAATCCAAGTGGATTCTGTAAGAGGAGAGTTTGGATCAAGTCAAATGCATGGATTAAGGAGGGATAAGGGGAGAGATTTTAGGGATTTGATATGAAGATAGAGTTGGCCGAATAAGGAGATTGGAGGGGGATTTTCAGAGAGGGTTTAGTTAGGGATTTTCGGCACTTAGGTATTTGTGTGCCATTTTCTCCCTGGAGGATTAGTCTCTTTCTCTCTTTTTCTTTTGCAGCCGAATCTACCATCTCTTTTTCTATCTTTTCTTCCTTCTCCTTCTTTCAAACCAGCCCACTATTCCCTCCATTCACCCATTGTTTTTTTCTTTTATCTCTACTTCTACCGAGATACCGCAAAAAGCCGAAATCAGTGAAGATAGGGGGGTGCCGATTCTTTGTGACCAGTAACCTTTTCTTTCCTTTTCAATTGTTGGCATTCAATTCCTTTACCTTTTAGGCGTATAGATTCAAGAGAAGAAAGACTGTGGTAAGTGCTCGAACTCTAAACGATTCCTAGAGTAACTTTTGGCCAAAAGCCGAAACCCCTCTAGTTTAGGGAGGTGGCCGAATATGGGTATAGGCTTTATGGGGTCTTCTTTTAATATTTTTGTTGTTTATTTAGTGGAGGAGCAGCAAGGTGTAGTTTCGACTTGGAGTAGCTTGGATCACCGGAGTGACTAGACCTAGTCATCAATCGCGGCAAGGTAAGATTCCTAAGGCCATTATGGATGGTGGCCGAATGTGTAAGTATTAATATTAGATGATTTTTGGTTTGGTTCAATTATGGGAAGCTGATTATTAACGATGGATATAGGAGAAATCGTGTAGGAGATCTCGTCGAGGAATATCGCCAAACAGGTGTGTAACAAACCCTTTTTCATAGCTTAAAGCGATAAATACCGAAAAGCCGAAATGCCGAAATTCTGGCATTTCGAGGACTTGTGAGCAAGCAAACGCTCATTAGTTAGTTAGATTCATTGTGATGATGATCAGGAACATTGGAAACGGTAAGATCGTGATTTTTGGCATTCACGGTAAGTTGGGCCTCGAGGGGCTGTAATAGGGCCCAATAGGCTTTCAGGCCCATTTGGGAAAAATTGGTAGAAAACGGAAATCTGTTAAATTGCATGTTAAGACTGTTAATACTGTTATAGATATGGGCTAAATGGGCCTAGATGACAAAATCGGCTAAGTAGGGCCCATTAGGGGTTTTAGGCCCAATAACTCTGGTTTATTAAAAGTGGGCCGAAGTTACTGCTTAAACAAATGAATAGTTAGTAATTGATGATGAACATGGAAAAATCCCTAAATTTTTGTAAAATTACGATATTACCCTTATAATATGAAAATGACCGTTTTTGCCCCTAAGTAAAAATGACCATTATACCCCTAGGGTTTAAATGTGAATTTTGATACATGGGACTTTAGTAAACATGGTATGTATGATATGCATATGACATGTATGCTATGCACATGATATGTATGATATGCACATGATGTATTCATAAATGCATTGGGTTGGGCTTTTATATGGATGGAGGAAGTGCAAAAGGGCTTATGCCCCAGTTATTAAAGGGCTTATGCCTCAGTTATTAAAAGGGCTTTTGCCCCAGTTATTAAAAGAGGCTAGGCCTCCAGTTATATGATAAAGCAGCTATGCTGCCAGTGGAGAGTTATGGCGGGGTGGGTCGAGTTAATCCCCACATGGTGTGTTCGTTGGTACAGGTGGAGAGTAGCAGATGGTGGGTTGAGTAGTCTCCCCAAATGGGCTTGCATTCTCTCATTGACATTACATGTGATATTGAAATGGACCTATGGGCCATACCGGTTACAGTAAAGGTTTCGGCCCAGTAATATGAAATATGAAAAGGCTTCGCCCAATGTTATGAAATATGAAATATGAAAAGGGCTACTGACCAAAGACATGTTGAGATTGATTTGGGCTTAGCCCAACAGTTATTATTGTTTCTGCTCGAAAGGGCTTGTTGCACATCGAGTTTCCAAACTCACCCCTTTCCTTAACCTCGCAGTGAGCCTTGATGTGGGGACTTGGGCGGAGGATTCAGAGTAGCCACGGTGATCGTCTTTGGGCTTTTAAATAAGCATTGGTTTTCATTAAATTTCCTTTAATTATTATTTATTTTGGGTTGTAATAAGGCCATTTTAACTTTCCTTTTATTTCTTTTCGGATTATTTTATTTTTAATAACTTTAAACCTGGTTGATAATTATTCAAATGGGCTAGACTTAGGACGTGTTTTCAAAACGATACTTGTTTTCAAAATATCTCAACGCCACGATTAATCGATTTATCAAAGACGTCCACTTAAACGAATTTAAACACGATATAACAAAGTGTGGCTATGGTTGTGGGCATGTCTAGGATTGGATCCAATCAAAGAGTTTGGTACTTAAGCGGCGTTCATAGCTCACCTCCTCTGTCTCGGATACCTACCTGGTGCTCAGCTTCCATACACTTTGTTAACTCAACAAAAAAATATGGTTTTTAAAACACTAAAACGGAACGTGGGTTTTAAACTCCAATGTGGCACGTCAGATTCGGCCATAACGTCTGGGCCGGGTTTGGGGTGTTACAGCTCTTCTAATGTAATAGTTCTTTTTATGTACATCATATATTAATGATCAATGTAATGAATATAGCCAATTTTGTTCTCTCAATTTCTCATCCCTTTTGCTTCTGTTCGTTTGGTTGCAACTCTAAGTCCTTGAATCTCAAACTTACTTCATACTTTATCCGGAATTATTGTTTTGTTGCTTTAGCTTCAAAAAGAGCTTCATATTTCATCCAGATAACTTGATTCTGTTTTTCTTCCTGTGTGAAAAATCCAACAAAAATGAGGAATAAAAATGTGTGAAAAACCCAACAGAAATGAGGAATAAAAACTATGTATGTAAGTTCAGGGTTTTAGTACCTATATCCAGTTGGCTTTTGAGGCCAAATTTTGACACAATCTTCTAAAGGATGACAAGGGTGTCTCAGATTGTCACGCCATAGGTGAACTTTTTCGCTATTAAAGTTTGGACTGCTTGTGTAAAGCCTGCAAGGCCTTTTCAGATCCTCAGAGTAGATGCCGGCCTTGTCCTCAGCAGGCAACTCGAAGAACTCCTTGAAGACATTCATGGTGTCATTTACCAGGTTTTCTGAAACTCCATGGTTAATTACCTGTTTCAAGAAGAACAATATGATGATTTGACTGCAAAAAAATTGTAATTTTCTAAAGCAAAAAAGGCCATTGACATGGAAAAATCCAAAATCTTGGCTAGCTTTCAAAATCTGTTGAACTGCAGCGGTTCGGTCATGAGCCAACGCCTTGCTGAGGTAAACTACTGGAATGGTATTGCATCTAGGAATGACATGGTTCCCGGGCCTTGTTTCAGGGGGAAATATGTAAGACTGGGGCAAGGTTTTATTATTGAACCAGCTTGAAACAAGCTTCTCCATCTCCTGAATGTTCAAGTTCTTGAGATCTTTGATCTGTTTTTGATAATTATGATGCAAACTTTTGTAACAATATAAAGGGTTCATCTAGGATGCTCAGCCAATTGAAAAAATCCAATACATGCATATCCGGAACGAAAACAAGTTGCATAGTATTATAATAATATGTATAAATTCCTTTTTTTTTATGAAGTAATCCTAATATAGTCTTATGTTTTATTAATTAAATCATTGATCATGACTGGCACTTGACCTTGATGGTAAGACAAATTAATAAGACAAAACTGAAAGGAAAAGAAATATTCTAGGTATTGACATATTGATCCTAAAGTGTTAGAATTAGATCAATTAATTATTGTCACATAAGCAAAGTATACACTTGATTCAAATAGCATATGTATAATAACAAGCTGTGATGAAACACAAAAACCAGAGATTTTGCAGGATCTATAATGCTGTCACCGGGAGGGGACCGATATCTGAGCATTGAGTTCATCACGGCCCAATGTTCTGCACCCTTCAACACGGTGTTACTGATTTACCTATATGTTAATCTATGAAGGAAAATGAGTCATTCATGGCACTGCAAATAACCCAGAAATATATACATACATGTGCGTATATGTACCTGTACTATGATTCTACAGATTAACGAGTGGGATTTATGTTTGATCCTAAAATATTTGGGGGGTTTTGACCCAATACATTCCCCAAAACAATCAAAGTACATAGCAAGATGTCTTTGCAATAATCATTAAATAACAGTTTTGCGTTTAGAAGAGGTAAGCTATGGAAGCTGTGGAGGTGGTCCAGAGCCATTAATCAAGCATGTAGTTCAAAGGGTTCCAGGCATTTTTCAGGGTTCCCCATCAAGGATGAGTAGTTAAGCAGAAACTCTTTGAACTGGAAAGGCCTGTAAGCCGGAGACTCGTTGGTGTCAATAAGAGATTTATCAGGCTCTATAACGCAATCATCAGATGGGTTAATAAAAAAGGCCGCCGTCGTTCGAGCAACTCTCGAGTTTGTCACCGTCCGATGTTCAGCACTCTTCAGCTTGTTGTTACTGATAATCTATTCAAAGTGCAAACAAACCCAACATATAGTTAGTTCAAATCAGGTCAAGCTATGGGGCACCAAATTAACAGCATCCAACATGAAAATGTCTATAGGCCGAGCCGAGAGAGGTCTATTTAGACTTAATTAAGATATACCTGCAACTGATGACCTATATTAACCACAAATGCGTTATGCAAAGGCTCCACACCAATCCATTCCCCATCCTTGAAGACTTGAAGTCCATATTCATCTCCCTGATGTAGAATAGTTAAAAGGTTAGGGTCACAATGTCTAGATACTCCAAGGGTCAAGCTTGGATCTGGGCATGGCGGGTAATGGTTCACTGATAGTAACGACGATTCACTTAGTTTATCCCCAAAGAACCCTGAACCAAGCCCCAAGCCTTCAGAAAGCAACTCCAGGATCCTTAGACCTAGTTTCTTTGCCTCAATCGAGTATGTAGCCACAATTTCCCTGCAAAGGTTATAAGAAATGGAATGAAGGTAAGAGAAATGGGGAATAAAAACCATGTATGTATGTGCAGGGTTTTAGTACCTATATCTAGTAGGCTTTTGAGGCCAAATTTTGATACAATCTTCTAAAGGATGACAAGGGTGTCTCAGATTGTCACGCCAAAGGTGAACATTTTCGTGATCATAGTTTGAACTGCTTGTGTAAAGCCTGCAAGGCCTTTTTAGATTGTTGGAGTAGACGCTGACCTTGTCTTCTGCAGGCAACTCGAAGAACTCCTTGAAGACATTCATGGTGTCAGTTACCAGGTTTTCTGGAACTCCATGGTTAACAACCTGTTTTAAGAAGAACAATATGATGACTGATTGAACATCTTTTTATCATTGACAAAATATTTTCTGCAATAAATTGTAATTTAGTAAAGCAAAAAGGCACTGACCTGGAAAAATCCGAACTCTTGGCTAGCTTTCAGAATCTGTTGAGCTATGGCAATTCGGTCATGAGCCAACGCCTTGCTGAGGTCAACTACCGGAATGGTATTGCATCTAGGAATGACATGGTTCCCAGGCCTTGCTTCAGGGGGGAATATGTAAGACTGGGGCAAGGTTTTATTACTGAACCAGCTTGAAACAAGCTTCTCCATCTCTTGAATGTTCAAGCTCTTGAGACCTTTGATCTGTTTTTGATAATTATGATGCAAATATTTGTAACAATATAAAGGGTTCGTATAGGATGCTCAGCCGATTGAAAAAATCCAATATATACATATCAGGGACAAAAACAAGTTGCATAGTCCTTTTCAGAAACCAATTAATTATTTTCAAATCATTGCATATTCATATAGATTATCCAAAAAGATGGGTGTCTGACTCCGCAATTATTCGAAAATAATCATAATATAGTCATTAGTTGAATCATTGATAATGACTGACACTTGAACTTTATGGTAAGACAAAAAGGAAAAGAACTGGTATAAGCAAGTATATACTTGAGGCAAATAGCACATATATAAATGACATATCAAACTAATATCGAAATTTACAAGAATTAAAGATAAAAACAAATGTCTCAGACTGTGAAATGTGATAGCAGAGCAAAAGCTATCGATTCTCCAAGTCTACCGGATAGAGCTGGCTGAATTTGGGTAAGAGGAATACTGGGTTGCAAATTTCTTGAAGCAAGACTATGTTGTGGCAAAGGCAAGGCCTTTGTAGGAACTCGGTTAGTGGATGTACCACGGGCTTTTGTCTTTAACTCTTCGAGAGCATGCCGAGCTTCTCGGGGTTCTTCTTCTGCACTTGGTCCATGGCCTTCCCAGGCATCAATTACTCGCTGCTGGAATTCAATTGCAAGGGTGTAACTGCAACATCGGAGAAAATGAATTCTTCCAATCTGAATTTAACCCTAAAGGCTTAATACACATTTACTAACTGATTTTCATTTCAGTTGACGTTACCATGAGAATGTATAGTTGCAGGCAACGCATATGTTTGTCCATCTAGATGAATCAGTGTAACATGCATGAAAGTTTTCTATTGAAACATCAAATTTTAGATTCTTCAAAGTGGTACTTCCGTTATTGACCCTTGGACTATCACCTATACCACTTTGAAATGCAATTTTCTCTCAGCCATGAACAGGTTTCACTTCAGCATGGCACCAGGCTATCTCTCATGACCGGGCCCCATTAAAAGCAAGATATTGGACTAGTAAAGGCAAGATGCATAGAGACTAAAAGAACATTTTACCTTCCCATTGCACTATAAGCTTTAGAAAGATTCTGGCAAGTTTCGATTGAATCTGCATGATGAGGACCAAGAGAGACATCCAAGATGTCCTTTGCAACTGCAAAGATTTGTGCTGCTGACTGAGGCCTATCTAATTCCAAATATGCTGCCCCTAAATTGTTGTAAATATACCCGACCCCAAAATGCCTGGAGCCAAAGCTGTATTTCAATTTCTCTACTGCATCCTCCAAGTAAGGAATTGCCTGTGGCACCTCACCTTTTAACAAGAGTAACCACCCTATTCTAGTGGAAACACCTCCCTCGGATTGCTGTTCTTGAGGTTGTTTCTCAAGTATAGCCAATGTTCTCTTCAACAATGAAATTGCAGTCTCGAACTCATTCATATTCTCATATAGCATTGATATCTCACAGTATGCCTCAGCAACTTCAATCGGAGAAACAGTCTCTTTCTTGTCAAGAATTCCACAAGCAATCTCCAAACACCTCTTCGAGTCTGCAAATTTTTCCAGATGACAAAGAGCTTTCCCCATTGAAATAAACACCAGAGCTCGATTCTCACTGTCTTTCTCTGTCTGCTGAACTATACCTTTCAAAGTATTAATAGCCTCATCATACTTTCCCAATGCAATCTGCGTATTAGCAGCATCAATTTCCGCACGAAGCAACTCAGAACTAAGACCCCAATTCTTCAAAACCCTCTGTGACAACTGATTCTGTTCCAATGCCTTCTCATGCTCCTCCACACCTGTATAAATAACCCCAAGAATCCTCCTATCATGTGCAACCTCCACTGAATTATGCCCTAGCCCCTTCCTATGAACCTCCAATGCCTTCAAACCAAAAGGTAAGGCCCCCTTAAAATTTAGAACCGAAACGTAAGCTTCAGCCAAATCCCTATATCCCACCCCTAATTCCTTACTATCCTTCCCAAGAGTCATTTCCTTAATTTCCAAAGCCTTCTTAAAATTTAAAAGAGCCTCCTCTCTCCTCCCCATTTCTGTCTTCACATTCCCCAATTCAAGCTGCACTGCATGTAGCACTGGCCTTATATTCTCAACATTGGCAATACCCTCTTCCTCTAACCTACCAAGCAACCTATTAGCCTTATTAAGATACCCTAAACTATCATTAAACCTTTTTAAACCATAGCTAACAGAACCCATCAATTGTAAAGCCAAAGCAACTAGTCAAGAAGGTTTACCATCTTGATCCAATACTTTCAATGCTCTGTCAGCAAAAGATAGAGCCTTTTCAGGGTCTTCACCTTCTCGGTCAAGTTTGAGTCCAATTTTTAATAAAGCTATTCCCAGCTCTCTCTCGTCAAAACAAGCTTCCATATCTTTAAACACTCTGAACATTTCCCCAGAGGTTTTAGCAGACTCAAAAGCTTCCTCAAGATCGAATTTTTCTCTGAGTTTTCTCTGGCTAGAAGGAAATTGGGTTGGTTTTTCCACAAGTGTGTCGAGATTACGAGACGGGTTTGTTTTGAATTGGTGTAGCTTGAAAATTAAACCTCGGGTTTTTGCACAGCATTGAAGGTGACGGCCGGTTGAGTGAAACTGTGAAGAAGAAGATGATGATGATGATGGAGAATTATCAGAAATGTAAGCTCTCGAGAGTAAAGGAGCGGCCTTTATGGATCTTTGACGATTGAATTTTGATAAAAGTAAATTTGAAGCTTTGAAGCCTTCTTCATCCTGAATTTGAGAAATTCTCTGGGGATTTTGACAAGCTTTGGAGCACGGTTTTTTTTTTTTTTTTGTAAAGCCCTTGTAAAACCCGTTGTTTTTATCTCAAGGTTTCGCAAGGGAAACAGCACTGAAACGTTGTCGTTTCGTTTCTAATCCTACCTTTGTTTATTAGAATTGTCTTTGACCCAATGCTTTAGTACCAAAAAGACAAACAAAGAAAAGGATTAATTGTGCTATGCGTCCTTAAACTATAATCAGATTTTTATTGTTCTTTAAATTTCAAAATATTTTAATTGAGCCTTGGAAGTGTCATTATTGTATCAATTAAGACCTTTTTTTCACCTCTAACAATTAGTTTGGGCGTTAAACAGTCCTTCAGACATAACATGCAACATATTTAGTACACATGAATCAAATTATCAATACGTACATGTTCCTAATTAATACTATACCAATATATTGATGATTCAATTTGATCATTTTGAAATAATTTGAGGATGTTTAGTGATATTAACCCCAGAAAAAAAAAAAAGCTTAATCATGGCAAATACGTAAACATAAACAAAAAAACACATGGATTTGAATGAATCATTTGAATCGATCAATGGCTTACAATTGTTCGTTTATACATATCAAAAGGCTAACACTGAATTGGTGTGCAATATGTTACCCTAAAATGGAGTTTAGGCCTTAAAGAAATGAACCTCTTAATGAATATATATATATATATACAACAATGAATATGGAAAGTTGGAATTTGATTTCCATTCCATTCATCTGAAGGTAAGTACCAATCCAGAAACTAAAGCTTCTTTGATTAATGGAAGCCCGGGGGCCTTAAATTTACGGTGGGAGATTCGGGAGATGTGGTATAGATACCGTCAAAATGAAGATTTATGTCCCCTCCAGCTTCAAGATCGTCCATGTAAGACATATGGGATAACCTCCGAGAATCCCGCCAATCAAGGTATTGATCTTGCCCTTGTATGCTTCTCTCGGATAAGTTATTGTACTGACAGTCTGCAGGATAGCGGTTGAAATCGGGAGGCTCAAGAAAACTTGCTTGGGGCTGTGAACCGTGCAAGCCACTTCGGTCCCACCAATGGCTCCATGTATGGTGTGCCAAGTCATTTGCATCATGATGCTGAAGTACACTGTCATGGAAGAAAGGAGCTGATGTCGAAGCTTCAAGTTGCGACTGCGGCCAATTGTCATAGTGGTGTAGCCAGTGATCTTCATCTATTCCTTCATTATGTGCTAGGCTAGTTGGCCCCCAATAGTCCCCATGCTGTTGCTCGGCCAGTTCAAATTGCCTTGTTGTGGTGTCTCTCCTATGACTTCTCACATGGTGAGGTCGAGAGGTATAATACCAATCGAGAAGACACGGGTGATTCTTTTGAACAGCATCAATTATCCATGAAGACCTCGAATCATTGCCGGAGCCCGGAATATTGTGTTGCATTTCTCTTGATGAAAGGCCGTTTCTATCTCTGTAAGCTCTCTGTGGGCTACCACGCCACAATCTATCCACAGAATATGTGTGTCCAGTTCCTTGCCCTTGCAACTTTTGCTCCCTGAAAATTCTAATATTTGACAGGAACTGCTTACCCTGAGCATCCGGTTCCCACAAAGGATAGCTACTCTGGAAACTGCACACGCAAAAACAAAGAAATTATACACGAGGAAAAAGAAGAAAAGAGAGGGAAAACACCATAATTAAAGAATACCATGAAAAAGGGAAATCATGGCTCTAGAAGGAGAGGAATGCATTCGAAGCACTCAACCAATAAATAAATCGCAAGTAGCAGAAAAACAGTATTTCGTACAAACCAATAGCATATAATGTCTCATCAGATAGCAGTTTAAGGTTAAAGCCGAGACTAACCGTCAACTTCTATCATGGCAAATGTAATAAGTAGTATAACATTTTGAGCTGATATTGGGTTTTCCGATTTACATTCACCTCATAAATAGCTCTAAGTGCAGCTGTAGGACAGAGCAAAATCATACCTCAAGAATGACTTCTCCATTTTCCCTTGGGAACTCCTTTGTGCACGAGGCACATTGTGTGGAGACCCATATTTGCTATTTCCGTGGTTTTGGAAATCAAAGGCACTAAAACTGCAAAACAAAGGGAACAATCGTGCACGTCATATCATTTAATAGGCATGTGATATAACTAGTAATAAAGGGGTCCAAAAGAAGTTAGAAGAAAAAGAGCAGTCTACCTGCAAACATGACCGACACCTTCAACATCTATGGTAAAATCGGCAATGAACTGTAAAATGTCATCCACCTGCTGCAAAATGAACATTCTAACAGTCAACATTTTAACTTGAAAAGCAAGATGTAGGGTGTGAGAATCAACAATAGAAGAAAAGAGACAGAAATAAAACCTTTGGGACAACAAATAGAAGCAACAATGGAGTGAGGAAAATCGAGGCCATCTCCTCTAGCAATATCATTCCAGTGTACTGCAACACAACGACACAACATTGATTCAAACAAGCACTTGATGTAGCAAAATACTCGAATGAAACAATATTTCCCGGACTTTTATAATCAAACAAGCATGCAACTCCGAGATTACGAGTATAACAAAAATAGGGATTAAGTGGGGTTTACCTGATATAGAGTTTCAAACTCTATACGGACTGTTTTGATGTTTTCTTTACCACGCCATCTCTTCGGCATATAATGTGTATGCTGTACCACCATAGACATTGCTCCTCCTGGATCAAGGACCAGAAGTTCATCTGCAACAGCAGCCCGGCTAATTGCTGTTATGGTTCCAAAAATAGCTGCATACCAAAACAAGTTCCGACCAAATATCTACAAATTTCAAATAAACATGTAAATAACTAAAAAGCAAAAATATAGAACAGTTGAACGGAAAAGAAAATAAAAGAATTCGAAAGGGTGAAAGCTTGAGAATATTACATGGCCCTCTAGCAAAGATTCTTCCACAAAGGCAATGATGATCAAGACAGCAGCAAAGCCGCCAGATACAAATGAGATAAATTTTGCGATAATGGAAATAACCGGTGAGGGAAATTGCTTTAGGTACTCGGAAGCATGCATTACACTGCTATTAATCCGATGCCTAAATAAATGTTCAACCTGTAAAAAAAAAAGATAAACAGTATAAATAAAAACACAGCATGACGGCATGTGAAACAAGAGAATCTATAAGTGTAAAATATCCATTGCAAGAAACAAATTGTTATCATCTTATTCTCACGGTAGATTCTAAACAACTTTTCTTCTGTATGAATAAACTTGAACAATGGACTAACACTTAAGATTACTGGATAAAAAGTAATAACACGAGCTTGTGAAAATAGGCAAAGAGGAAGGGGAGATGATAATACCTCATTGAATTCCCTAAACATCCATTTTGACAAATTAGACCATCTTCGAGAAGAAGCTGTACTTGGATGATTATAGAATTGCTCAGCATGCCTTAAGAAGAGATAAACCAGCATGAATATGACGAGAAATGGAGAGAGTAGAAGCATAGTAAGCCCAACAATTATAAGCCTCTTCTTCAATGTTCTAGGATTAGTAATGAAGTCCCTTCTAACACAAAAGTTTCTGCCAAAAAAACAAAAAGGCATTCCAAAAGGAAGTTGGTTATAAACCCCAGAATTGAGGTGTATTTTGTTTCTTAAAAGTAAAAAAGAAGAGAAAAGAAAAACCAATCACAAGTGCTTTTAGCTACTAATATCAGCAACACCTCATAAATATGTCAAGGTTAATTTCAGGGTTACATTTGAAACTTGCAGTACTTCATAAAATATTTCCTTCCTAAACATAGAAAGACAATGGATCAGTAAAACCTTTCAGAATTTTGATATATATATATATATATACGCGCACGCGTACATGCACACGCACACGCACACGCACACGCATATATATGAAAAAACTGCATATCTTGATAACTTGTCTACAAAAGCCCCGCAAAACTTATCTAGAGAAAAGCAAAAACAATTCAATGGCATCACTTTTGTTCATATTTCAACACCAAAAATGTATCTTCTTATACTTCCTCACATGATAAGGATTGTATAATAATCTTGAAATGTAAGTATAATACATTAGAAAAATGAAGAAATAAGCAATTTTATCTTTAGTCAGAAAGTAGAGAGCCAAATGTTCATGTAAAGCTAAACATACCGGTCAAACATGCTTTGCAATATACACCAATTTAAGGTCCATTCAAGTGACTTTGTCAGGATCAGACGATGTCGCGTTCCACCAGAGCCAAATTTGACAGTTGGACCAGCACCTGGAACCCAAGGTGAAATAGGAAAAGCAAGCACTCCTTTATTAAGCATTCCAATCAAGTAGTTCTCCTTCCGCATCAATCGCATAACCACATCATGAGTAGAAAGATCCTTGACCACACAGAGTTGTGAAGAACTTTGTAATCGGACAACCCTTTCAAGTATCGTTGCCCAAGGCATGGTCTGAATCTCACTGTCGGTAATATGGAGACTGCAAAATAAAATTAAAATAATTATAAAATCATTAAACAATTATAAGGCACTATTGCCGTAAATGCTCTACCAAATGCAAATCTTGTAACTTACCTGTTATAAAAGAAATGTTGCATACCGAGGGTATCCTTTAATTGTGCAAAAAACCTCAAAAAACAGAATACCCAATAGACGGAAAAAAGCACCAAATATCCAACAACAATAGCTTTTGAAAGTGTTAAGGGAGTTAATGGGTGCTCTTGAAGTGCTTCCTTAGCAAGATCACACGGTTTAGTTCCAGACTCAACCGCATCCATCCCACATTTTGCATTGTGGAGACCATTCCAATCAACAAACAATAAGAAAAACCCTGAGAAACATATGGTAAAGCCCACACTCAGAAGTTCAACTATCCATTTTATAATTATGCACCAAAGCCCCTTTTCACAATAGTAGATATAGAGCCGCTCGAAAAACAAGTCCAAGTCAGCAATCGGTTCCACATTTAGACTCTCACCATTGAGAAGCCCTGAAGGGCATTCGCTACGAGGACTAGCTGGTAATCTTCCATAGTCAGACACCTCAATCTCATGAGGCACATCACCTAGTAAGCCTGTTGTCAAAGAGGATTCACCACCCCATCTCAACCTAAACATGCCAAGAGCATTTGCAGCCCTTTGCCCCCAGAACATCATTTATAAATCTTGATGGCAGATAAAAACAACCAGTCCATTCCCAAAATACGCAAATGTTTTATGAAAAGATTCTGCCAATAAGAAGAAAATCAAAGAATTTACCTTTTTATGATGTACATATGCACATGCTGACATTCATCAGTATGTGGAAATAGAAGCAAAAGTGAAAACCAATCGATCATAATGGAGGATAGGACAAGAAACAGATTAAGCAAAATTATGGACAGTGAAAAACCGATAAAGCAATTACTGGAACAAGTAAAAACCAATAAAGCAAGATGTTAAATCCTTGCACTAATTAATTAAGTTCAAATACCTGCAAATCATGGGTTGGAACAGAAGCATGACCGTTTCCTCGATCAACCAGCTAGTAACAAGTTACTAGATGCAACACTTTGAATCTAGAAACTTAAATTGCCGATTTTGAACACCGACAGCAAGAACTGTCTGCAAAACCATAAGAGCAAATAGGAAAAAGAATTAAGCCGGGATAAAAATTTCAGCAGTTATATGCTATGTGGTAACATGAATTTGGAATGCATATAAGACAACATGAACTTTAAATTTACAGATATCTACTAGTAGTTCAACTTTACCACTAAATAAGCATCCAACAAATCCACGAATTCAAGAAAATAATCATAAATATTACATTTACAGGTGCTTTATTACACAATTACACTATTCTCAAAATCCAAGTCCATTATTTTAAGATCTAAAAGTTCCCAAACTCAACTCTATAACATCCTAAATATCACAAAAAACAAAACTTCACTCCATATATCTATCAAAAGCTTAGCAGCAAAAACATGCTAAAATTGGCCATTTAAGTCAACCAAATATTCCAATATAAACTAAAATAAACCCAAAATTTATCCATATAAAAGATAACAAAAATAAATAAATAATAAGCCAAGACTATTCATTTTCTACAGTAAATTACAAAAAGTTCTCGAAATTTACCTCCAACCCATCAACGAGCAGCTCCTACAATACCCGAAAGAACAAAGACATAGTCAAAAAGCCCGAATTTGGCCAATACCCACTAAAGATTATTCCACTAAAAAAAAAAGAACACAAAACCAAAAGATTGAACTTTACCCGGGAATTATTAGGAAAGGAATAATGCAGGGTATGGAAGGGAATAGATAGGGTCTGTAAAAAAAAATCAAATTTTTATTAATCAATTCAAGAATTTAATGAAATGTGTATTGAAGGGGCTTTTTTATTTTTAATTTAAAGATTAAATGCCCTAAGCTTCGCTTTGAGCGGCAGAAGGAAGGACATTCGTTTTGGTTTTGGCAATGGCAAAACATCTATTCACAAGTTTCTCTTTCAGTATATAAAAGTGGGTGCTTGCGAGTTTTTTATTAGAGAATTTATTTTGTTAGACTGCAAGAAAGGTGACAAATGTACTATATAATATAAAATAGTAAAATATTATAAATAAATAAATATTTAAATATTTAAATAAAAACATATATAAATTTTTAATATTATTTATGAAATAAAAAGTATACAGTGTACCAAATACTCGTTCGTAAAATTATGAATATGAGATAAATCCATATATTTTTTAAAATTTTAGAATTTAATCTCTTTATTTCATGATTTTAAAATTTAGGTCTAAATGTTAACACTATTAAATTTATTAGTGTGATATTTTGAAATAAAAATAATAATCACTTGGTAACCATGTAATTAAAATTGACATTTTAATGAACTTGAATTAAACAAAAAAAAAGTTTTAGCGGTCAAAAATAAATTTTGAAATTCAAAAATAAAGAGATTAAATTTTTAAAAATGAAAGTGCAATGGTTAAATTCCAAAATTTTGAAGATTAATGACATATTTTAACCTAAAATTATATTTTTATGAGTTGTACATATATACCTATTTTATTTTATTTATGTATAAATTTAAAATTTTAGACTCTTCACCATTTTATTATAATCACTTTAGATCTTAATTATATTTGAGGTTGAATTTGATTGAACTCTTAAAAGGATAAAGTTCTTTCAAAAAATTTTTATCCACAAAATTTAAAACTTGAAATTTTATGCATGACTCGGCATAAAATGACTTGATTTCCGTTATTATATTCCTTGGCTAAATGACAATATTGAGACCTTGAAACTTTAATCTCCCATGTTCGAATCTTACTATATATAAGTGTGGGAATTGTTCTAGTTAATTATAAAGTTAATTATTAGATTTAGTACTTCTAAATAAAAGTATGAGCTCTCTTTCATGTTTATTCTGATTAATAAGTTAGTTTACGAGTTAGAGTTAAATTAGTTGTTGAGTTAATTATTTGGTTTCAGCACTTCTATATTAATGTGAGTTTTCCTTTAAATTCTTTTAAATTTATTCAAGTTAGTTAACTAATTTATTAGTTTGTTGGTTAGAGTTAAGTTAGTTATTGAGGTAATTATTCGATTTAATACTTACACATTTATGTGTAAGTTTTTCTAAAATTTATTATGATTAATTAGTTAATTATTTTGAGTTAAGTTAGTTGTTAAGTTAATTATTCGGTTCAATACTTGTAATAATTAATTATATGTTCAATGAGTATAAAAGTATAATTGAGGTCCTTGTAATAAGAGTTAGATTACATTTTGCCTTCTTTAACTAAAAAAACAAATTAGTCCTCATATGTTAGATCAAAAAGTAAATCGACCATTCTCGTTAAAAATTTATCTATTTTAATATTAAAAAGTAATCTCTATGCATTAGCATAAGGTACATATAACCATGTATAATTGTCTAGTTATTTGTTAGTCGCGTTAGTTTTTAATAGTGAAATCAATTTATTTTTTTATTTAAAATAGAGAGACTAATTTGACTTTTAAGAGCAGAAAAACCTTTGATCAGTTATTAATTTGATCTCTCCTCTATTGGGCTATTAATGAAGGCCCAGAATCTCTTGGACGTTGCTTTAGGCCCAAAATCATTACTTTTACTTTATGGCCCAAAATCAATCTTCAGAAATACGTGTCCGCCGCCTCGGAGCATGACCAAGCGCCGCCTCTGAAGCTCGTCCAGAACCTACGTTTTCATCTTATTTCTACACCAACATCAAATTTCCCTCTTTATCTGTATCTTTTTTTTAACAATGGTTAATCAATATTGCAAAAGCTTCATACACCATCTTTGTAAGTACTTTGCTTCACCTCTTCTTTCAATCCACCTCTATCAAATCATTTAAAGCTTTTAAACTTTTCATCCTTTTGTCATTTTCAATCTGCGTTTTTTAACGAAAATCCAAAGAATTAGTAAAAATCTCAGCTTTCTTTCTTATTTTGATTTTGGGTTTATTGGTTTTTGTGTGCAGATAATAGCAACATTTTGATTACAAGGCAGAAGAAACTTTATGGTAGATGTATGAATGGTGTACTTAACAGGTTTCAATCACAATGGTCAAAACCAGAAGGATTAAAAGAAGTAATTAAAGAAAAAGAGGCAAAAGATATGGCTGAAATTGAGACCAGTTCCAGGTTTTTCAAGTATAGTTCTGGTGATGAAGATTATGTTGGTGATACCAAGTGGAAACTAGAGCTTGCTTGGCTCACAAAGGCTCTTGAACCAGCTCTGCAATTGTGTAGGTGGGCTCTGCCAATAGGTTTGTTTTATGTCAATTCATGTTAAGCTAAATTGGTTACTGCATATGCTGTTTCATTGCATTTTTATTAGCAATTAGTTAATGGCACTAGTTCTTTAATCTAATTTGTATGTATAGGAAATGAAGTAAGGGATAATAAGCCTCAATACGCTGCTCGATCGGTCTCGGAAATCATATCTAGCATTCAAAAGAGTAAGACTGTCATTGAAGGTTGGAGCTTAAGTGATCTTACTATAGGCCTATATCTTATTTACCTTCGACAGGCGTCTTTGAATCCATTTGAGGATGTTAAGGGTGTGAAGATCAAGTCAGTTTCGATCGTAATTGCCGAATCCCTTGCACTAAATTGCAAAAGTATTTTTAGTTTCGTTTCAGTTGATATGGCTAAGGATCTTTTTTTTTTTTTTTTTTGTGATGTAGGTTCAGGATCTGATATACCACATTGAATTAGCCAAAGGATGTTATAAGGATAATGCCGCCATCCTTGCAAGGACTAGCATGCTTAGAGAAAGCAATGTTTTGAAATTTGTAAAGAATTCTAGTGTGATGAGACCTGGATATTATATAGGAATTGATCCTCGAAAGAAACTTGTGATATTCGGAATCCGTGGAACTCATACTGTGTATGACCTTATTACTGATATTGTTACGTCAAGTGATGGACAGGTTACATTTGAAGGCTATTCAACTCACTTTGGCACAGCTGAAGCTGCTCGATGGTTTCTTCACCATGAAATAGGAACGATAAGGCAGTGCTTGGAGAAATATGAGGTGATTAATTTACTTCGTATGTTTCGACCTTATTGTATTATGCTATTTTTAAACCTGAAGTTCTATTTTCGTTGTTGTAGTTAGCCTAATTGATTTACAGGGATTTAGGTTAAGGCTAGTGGGGCATTCTCTCGGAGCTGCGACAGCTTCTTTACTGGCAATAATGCTTCGTAAAAGGTCAAAAAAGGAGCTGGGGTTTAGCCCCGATGTTGTATCTGCTGTTGGATACGCGACTCCTCCTTGTGTTTCCAAAGAACTTGCCGAAACTTGCTCCGATTTTGTTACAACCATTGTAATGCAGGTAAACCCGACTCATCTAATTGAATATTGAACAAGCTTCTAGGTATTGGAACATTTCCTTCTATTAAACCAGGTTTCCCAGTCCAGTACTTTTCCTTGTTGTAAATCTCTCAACTTTTTTTTCTGGTTGCTCTTTATTTTCTTCTGCATAAAGGATGACATCGTGCCTAGACTAAGCGCGGCATCTCTAGCACGGCTGAGGAATGAAATTCTTGAAACAGACTGGTAAGCATTCAAATCCCTACTAAAATTAACTTGTAAATTTTCCTTCTGAAGTTTCCTTCACAAGATTTGAAACAAACGAAGCATGTGAATAAGGTACTCGAAGGACAAAAGCTTTTCGAGTATCCGAGATGTTACAAACCCGAGTTAGCATTGATGTCAAAGGAAAAATTTTCATGAGATAAGTGTTTGCATTTACGTATCGACTTGAAATTGATGGTACAATAACCTACATCAAGGAACTGATCTTTCTTTATATGTTTCGACTTTTATTACTATCTTCTATATTACTGACTATTGTTTATTGGATGATGGTATCTGCAGATTTTGATTTATTGGGAATGAGAATTTAATTGCATTCCTCGGTCTTAACAGGATGAGTGTGGTGGAGAAAGCAGACTGGAAAAGTATAGTAGATTTAGTTACAAATGCGAAACTGGTCATGTCATCCGTACAAGACGTAGCTAGGAAACTTGCTGATTATGCACATTTCAAGAGTGCGAAAGAATCTTCGGGTAAGTGTTGCACCTATAATCCGGTTGTCATAGCACCCAAGTAAACTCAGTATCTTATTACTTGGAAACCTTCCTTCTTTGTTCATCTGTTTAGTCATCTTGGATAAGGCATGCGGAAAAACAAACCAGAATCAGTTTTTAGAGAAGTTCTCAGTGTCTAGGCATTAACACTAATGCAGCTAACCTGCAGCCATTCATTTCCACCTACTCTAACCAATGCTCTACATGAACACAGACGTAGCCATAAAAACCGAACCAACGTCTGTTCCTAAGAAAGTCACTGCACTTCAAAAAGAAGAAGGTGCCTATACAATGCCGGAGGAGTTATTTGTTCCCGGAACAGTCTACTATTTAAAGAGGAACATTGATGATCACACCGGAAGCAATGATAACAGGGGCCAAGAATATTTCAGTCTTTGGAGGAGACATCCAGGCGAGCATTTCCAGAAGATAATACTCTCAAGCAACTTAATATCGGATCATCGGTGCGATAGCCATTATTTCGCGTTACGAGATGTGCTAAAAGGTTTGCCTATGTCCCATGAAGAAGACCTTTTCAGATAAGAAGACCCTTGAAAGCTTTAAACGTCATTTACATCATACAAGTTGTCAAAATAAATGTATGTTTGTAAACCAGATAGGCTCATATAAAGACAGTTTTGAGCAACCTTTTAGGGAAGAAGAAGGTATTGGTGATGAGCAATTTTATACAAATGAAAAATATATAAACCACGCGTCAAAATTTTAATATAAAATAATTTTTGGTATGATTAAAGTATTTTTATGTTGATTATATAACTCCATCCAAATTAACTATTTTGGAATTTGTGGTTGTATTTTTCAATATTGTGGTTTTAAAATTTTTATATAAATATAAATAAGGTTTATGTAGATTTGGTCATGATTTATATTTATTCAAGTTTGGTTTATTTTGAAAGATTTTAAAACTTTTCCGAGTTTATTGATAATAAATGATTATGTTAAATTTATTTTAAGTATTATTTTTTAATTTAATAACTAGTAATTGAACTCGATTTAATCTCGTACCAAATTAATTTTCAGCAAGAATTTATTATTTTTAATGTTTATTATATAATGTTATAGAATTTTAATGTTATATATCACATGGTATATGTAAAACAACAAAATAACATATCATAAAATTAGAAAATAAGTTGGATCGCAGGGGTGTAGCTAGAAGGTAAGTAGTGGTCTTAGTCCTTAGCTAAATGGTATAATAGTAATTTTAGTATTTCAATTATAATATATTCAGTTTAGGCTCCTTTTTGAATGATTCTTTTACCATTGACCCCCTGAAATTATAAAATTTTATTTTCATCTCCCTCACACAGAAATTTTCATTTCCCTCGCACCAAATTTCTGGTTTCTTCAAGTTTAACTCATGTTTTAAATGACTTAAAATTTTTTTTTCAATTTCTTTCAAATATGGAAGGATTTAATGATAATATAAACCGACCATAAAAAAATGTATGACTGAGAAAGAAATGGCGGTATTAGGGCATAGGCTAATAGCCCTAGGGCTAGGGTTGTCTTAGCATCCAAGGTAAAGTAGAAAATAACAAAAATATACATTTAAAGAAAGCTTTAGTGCTTTAAAATATCAACAAAAAAGAGTTGTTGCTTTAAGCACACATTTTCCTCAATTAACATTGGCGTATACTTTGTACTAAACTATAATTTAAAAGAATTCATGATTAAGCTCTAAATTTAAGTTCTTTCTTGTTCCATTGTTGGAAGTGTTTTATTTATTTATATAAATAAGACGATCAACCGATTTAGCATTAAGTTATCGATTTCATCACTATATTGGGTAAAATTCGTCGGCTCGTGTTAAAAACGGGACACCCTTCTAAAAAATCGAAAACTAAAAAATTTTCATTTTTCAATCGGATCACGATTAAATGTCAAATCGAATTCGTATTTTTAAAAATCAAGACAGCACTTGTTTAATAAAGATACCAATTTTGGGCGTCGCGAGGGTGCTAATACCTTCCTCGTATGTAACCGACTCTTGAACCCAACTTTACTTTAGTTTTTGACGTATACCTAAATTTGGCCTTCTTTTTGTTTAAAAAATGAATTTTCTTTTAAAAGAAGAGGATTTATCAGGTGTCCGATCACACCTAGGAAAAAGGATCGGTGGCGACTCCCCTTTTTTAAATATAAAGTCAATTTTCAAATTTTCAATAAATTGACTCAACTAGCGGTCAAAAGCAAAAAAAAAAAAATTTTACATCGCTACAGCTGGCGACTCAATTGGGGACCCATTTTTGAGAGTCGAGTCGAATTAAACGCGTGTTGTCAAAATTTTTGAATTTCCTTGTTCAAATTAATATTTAGTCGTGATCCTCAAATTTTGTTTTCAAAAATCACGCATTTGCATCATGTTGTAAATATTTTTCTAACTTGTTTTATCTTTTTCTTTTCAGTTCTAAGTTTTTATAGTTTTAGTTTCGTAGTTTTAAAATAAGATGAAAGGTTTGTGAGTTTCTCCCCACACACCGTGCACTTGCATTTTGCATAACATAAGCTCTCTACCCGGGCTCCATCCGTTTAAGTGAAAGTAAACGCTATGCCTTCGTGAGTTAACTCGTCCCTCCGCACAGGCTAGTGAATACTTTCGGGTTACATATGACTTATGCTTTCGTGAGTTAACTTGTCCCTTTGCATAGGCATAAGTAAATGTGATCCCTCGAATTAAACTCGTAAGCCTGTGATAGGCAATGACCGAGGTTTCGTAGTAATCTTAGCAGATGACAGTACGGACAATTCGAGTACCTATCTAGAACCAAAACCGCATATAGTGAACCATATGAGCCACCTATTTAGAGCTATGCCGAACCTCTGTTCGTTAATAGTCACCAAAATAAGTACATGGGAGAAACGCCTCTTACCTTTTATTTCTTTGACATTTACACTTTTTATTTGGATTTTCCATAATTCATATTTGTTGTACTAACCAAGGTATTTGTCTTTGTTTTTATTTTGCATCATGCATCATAGGCATCTTGATTAGGAAGGTGTTGATTAGAGATTGGTTGCCAAAAACGGGTTTCTGATGGAGGAGTCAATTACACAAGTGACCAAGAAAATTGTCATGGTTCGAGACTGGTCTTTGAAAATTCAGAAAGCAAAAGGGGACAGTTTAACGGAAAGATGTATCTCCAATCTTCCCGAACATGTAACTTCGAACGTTCGTCAGAATAACCTCGAAGACTTGACCCGGATTTGGAAACAGTGGGATTCAGACACTAGGGGCATCTTCACTGAAAAGTATGGGGATATAGCTCACTTGATCGCGGTCAACGTAGACGAACAGTTGATTCAAGCCATGGTTCGATTCTGGGACCCAGCTTACCAGTGCTTTACTTTCAATCAGGAAGATATGACTCCGACCATAGAAGAATATGCTGCTTTGCTTCGTGTTGACAATGTACAATTCAACAAGATATATGTGAAAGAGCCTAAGCCAATGACCTTAAAGAAAAAGCTAGTGAGGTTGACTGGAATGACCGATATATGGGCTGAAAAATAGATAAAGAAAAAGAATGAAGTCAGTTGTGTTCCGTGGTTTTCTCTGCGACACTTAATTCAAAACCATCCAGATATTTCGAAGAGAATGGATCTGTTTGTTTTGGCCATTTACGGATTAATCGTCTTCCCAAAGGTTTTGGGGCATATAAAAGTCGCGGTAGTAGATTTCTTCGAAAGGTTGGGCAAGGGATTAACCCCGTCCCAACTATCTTGGCCGAGACTTTTAGATCTCTGAGCAGTTGTAGGAGGAGAGGGGAAGGACGTTTTATCGGATGCGCACAGTTACTTAATGTCTGGATTTTAAGCCATTTCTGGAAAGTGGAGCGCACACCTTTCCACATGTTCTCAAAAACATTCACCCCATTAAAGGCTTACTTTGAGAAATATTGACCGAAAGATGTCACCGAGCAGCACTGGGTTTCGATTTTTCAAAACCTCCGCGCTGAAGAGATAACCTGGAGAGCACCATGGATTCATCCTTCAGTTCTGATATATAAATGCGGAAGCCAAGATTGGGTGCCTTTACTCGGTTTATGGGGAGGGGTTGGATATGCTCCGTTAATGGTTCAAAGGCAGTTTGCTTCACGACAGTTCATACCTGCCACCGGAGGGTCGGCACAGTCAGAGTTTACCTTTACAAGTGAAGGTTACATGAAAAGAGTCCGGGATACTGCAAAGGCTTGGAAAGAAGTTCACCTAATGGAGTTGGCTCTCTATGCTGATACTATCACTCAAGATTATGACATATGGAGAAAACGACGAGTGAATAGTCAACAAGTCTCATCGATGAATTACACTTTCCAGAATCCTTTCTCAAAAGAAATGACATCCGAGCTGGAAGTAACAAGACACAAATTTGAACGTGAAAAGGCTAAGTTGTTACGGGATATCAGCTTTCTTCAAGAGGAAAACTACCAGCTAAAGATCGATGTTCAGATTGAAAAATCCCAAACCGTGAAAATCCAAAGAAAAGCTGAGATCGTGAAAAATGACTTAAGGGACCTTCATTTGGAAAATAAGAAATTAAAAAGCACTATAAAAAATAGTGGGTTGGGCAAATCATCGGCAGAATAGAAAGAAGAAATTAGCAACATCAAAGGAGTGATGGAATTCTGGAAAGGGAAAGCAAAGAAAGAAGAGGAAAAAGCTGCGCGTGCTATGATAGAGTTAAGAAAAAAGAATGCTGAGTATGAAACTGTGACTGCAGAATTTGTGACTAGTCAGTCCGAACGACAAGAGCTAAGAAGGAAAATACGAGATCCAGAAAATATGCTGCAATCCCGTCAGCAATAGTTAGATACTCTTCTAAAAGCTCTAGAAGAAAAGAATGATCAGTACGACAGAGACACTCGCACTTATGAAAGAGCTCTCCAAGAAAAAGAAATGCAACTCGGCTTTTTGATCAATGAAATTCGCAAGGCGGCTATGCAAGTTGTGCAGTTATCAGATGAAGCCAAAGCTCTCAGTTGCCAATTCCTTCCGAGTCAAAGATCAAGCATATTAGAATTCTTAGAACGAGTGAAGAAACAAGGCGATGTGCCTAGGAAATTTGTGTAACTGTTGAATAAAAAATGGCAAAACATTTTGTAATAGACTCTTTTGATAAATGAAATGCCTAAGTATGGGGCTATCTTGAAATCAACACCAAATTCTTGCATATTTATTCATGACTAACATTCATTCGTCATTTATTCAACATTCATTTGTCATTTATTCATTCATCCATTCGTTGCATGTACATATCCCATAATCATTCACTAAGGCTAAAACCGTTTAATCCGCAGTTGCGACACTACAAGTCTGGAATCACGCCATTCCTATAGGATGCGCCGAAAAGCTAGAATTATGGAAGCCGAGTTCAATGAAAGAATTAAAAGGATGGAAAGGGACCAAAGAGAATTACAAGAGCAGTTGACCAAGTCACAACAGGAAGCAAGAGATTTGATGTTAAGATCTTGAGAGGAATCGCTCGAGCAAAGAGATCAAATGGCCAAAATGATGGAGATGATGACAGCTTTGGTCAAAGGAAAGGAACCTATGTAGAGCCCTGACACTATGGAGCCTCATCCAAGAACTAATCATGATCAGGATCCGTTCTATCCCTCAGGATTCACTCCACCTCACGCACATGTAATGCAAAGAGAACATCCTCAAGGAGAACCTACAAGCGTGGAGCAACGACCCGTACCCCCTGCTCATCTAGGGCAAGGTATATTCGTATCGAACCCCGGAGCTAATCCTACCGATCCTAATGTTCCAGATTTGGATGATCCGTTAGAAATAGTCAGGCTGAAAATGGATGATCATGATGTTTAGGATAAGTATAGAAGTTTGGAAGAAAGCCTCAAAGCGATAGAGGGTACTGAAGCCTTCTCTGCATTGAGTGCCAAAGGGCTCAGTTTGGTGCCCGATCTGGTTCTGCCTCCGAAATTCAAAGTACCAGATTTCGAAAAATACGATGGCACGAGATGTCCAAAAGCGCATCTTATCATGTTTTTTCGGAAGATGACTGGTTATGTGAATGAAGATAAATTGCTAGTACACTGTTTCTAAGATAGCTTGGTCGGATCGGCCCTTCGATCGTATAATCAACTGAGTAGAGAAAAGATCCGATCATGGAAAGACTTGGCATCAGTATTTTGCGAACAATACAAGCATGTATCCGACACGGTGCCTGATCGACTAACTCTGCAGATGATGGAAAAGAAGCCAATGGAGACTTTTAGGCAATACGCACAAAGATAGAGGGATATCTCAGCCCAAATAGAACCCCCATTGACCAAAACTGAAATAACGGTCCTCTTCATCAACATTTTGAAAGCACCGTTTTATGATAAGTTAGTAGGAAGTGCCACGAAAAACTTCGCAGATATTGTAATATCTGGGGAACTTATAGAAAATGCCATCAAAAGTGGAAGGATGGAGGGTTCCGAGAGCTCAAAAAGGGCAGCACCTGTAAAGAAAAAAAAGGCAGAAGCCTATATGGTGGGAACTGAGAATCATTACAATTCTAATCCGTATCCAACCCAGTCACGACCTCGATATCGCCCACCTCCAAACTTCTATTATCCTCCCCAAAGCCCTTACTATCAAGCACCACCTCATTACCCTTCTTACCCCGTCTACGCCACAAATAACCAAAGACCAGTCACTACGTTCCCACAGAATACCATGCCAGCTCAAAGCCAACCTAAAGATGAACAAAGACTGATAAAATCCAATCTTGAAAAACCCTAGTTCACTCTAATTCCCGTGTCATACGGAGAGCTGTACCCAAAACTGTTGGAAAAACAATTAATATCCCTACATTATATGGCACCCTTGAAGCCTCCATACCCAAAATGGTACGATCCTAATGCCAGTTGCATGTACCACGCCGGAAACCAGGGGCATTCTACAAAAAATTGTCTGGCATTTAAAAGGAGGGTTCAAGGCCTCATTGATGCAGGCATCTTACGATTTGATGGTATTAGCAGTACAACTGGAAATTCGTTCCCTAACCATACTGAAAGGAATGTGAGCGCGGTGACCGAGGATGACAAGTGGCAAACCAAAAGCTGCGTTTCTGAAATAAAGACACCTTTACAGAAGATATGGAAGGTGATGGTTGAAAAGGGGCTATTCTGTCACCCCTAAAGAATCTTTAAAAAAGGAAGTATAAAAGGTCAATGTTTTTGTGACTTCCATGGTATTGAAGGGCATGACATTCAGTCTTGTGACGAATTTAGAAAGTTACTTCAAGACATGATGGACAATAAGGAGATTGAGATCTTTAACAAAGAGGTAGATGAGGGAGAAGTATGCGCTTCTGACAATCAATCATCAAGTTTCCTTTATAGCGCCGATCGACCATTGGTGATTTATTATGATACAAAAAAGGAGCAAGTGAAACCAAAAATGATAATTGAAGTACCATCTCCGTTCCCTTACAAAAACAACAAGGCAGTACCATAGAAATATGATGTCAACATTATCATACCTGAAGGTGAAAAATCCAAAGTCACGACCGAAAATGTTGGCGAAGTAGGACACTTCACCCGCAGCGGGAGGTGTTATTCTAAAGTGGTTGAACCAATAAAGAAGACTAATGACTTGAAGCAGAAAGGAAAGGCACCGATGTAGGAGACCGAGGTTGAACTTGAGACTCCTTCCGAACAAGAAGTTAAAAGGCCTGTGAATGAAGAGGAAGTACATGAATTCTTGAAGTTCATCAAGCATAGTTAATATAACGTCGTGGAACAGTTAAGCAAACAACCGTCACGAATCTCGGTATTATCCCTACTGTTGAATTCAGAACCATATCGGAATGCTTTGCTGAAAGTGTTAAATCAAGCTTACGTGGCAAGCAATATATCTGTCGAAAAGCTGGATAGGTGAGTGAATAACCTGAATGCGGATAATTTTATTTCTTTTAGTGATGATGAAATACCGCCAAATGGTAGGAGCTCCATTAAAGCATTGCATATCACAACCCGTTGCAAAGGTTATATAATACCGAATGTGCTCATTGATAATGGGTCTGCACTCAATGTCATGCCTTTGGCCACACTTTCTAGAATTCCAATTGATCTGTCTTATCTAAGTCCTTGTCTAATACCCTGAAAATTTTTACAGTAAGATATTATCCTTGATATAGTAAAATAAGGAAATAAAGTGACAAAAAGGGAAATTTTGAGTTATGTCAATATTGAGAAGTATATTATGATATATTAATTCAAGAAAGGACTAAATTGTAAAAGTGAGAAAAATTTTGTTGCACAAGAGTAAATACTCAAAATTTGAAGGGTTAAAGTGTAAATATGAAAAAGTTGAAGGACCAATAGTGTAAATATTTTAAGAGTGGAATGATCTAGAAACTAAGGAAAATGGATGAATTAGGACCAAATTGAATAGGTGAAGAACTATAAGGGACTAAATTGCAATTTTACCAAATTAAATGATGACTCATGGATGGAATTTTAAAAGATAATAAAGGGCAAAATGGTCAATTGGAAGAGAGAGAAATCTAGAAAGTAATGATGATGTTGATGATATTTTATGATTATTTAATTAAGTATATATTATTTTAATGAAATATTTTATTATTTTATTATTATTTCATTATTATTTTATTATTAATTATTTAGTATAAAAGGAAGGAAAGATAAAGAATTTTCATCATCTTTCCATGCATGCAACCAACGTTAGAAGAGAAGGAAAATAAAGAAATTTTTTTTTCTTTACAATTTGGTCCTTCCACTAAAAATTCACCATTTTCACCTAGAAATCAAAAGAATTTCCATAGCTACTAAGAGAGAAAAATATTAAGGAGACCATGGGGAGTTAGAATATCAAGTTGGATTTAAGAAATAGAAGCTGGAGGAGAGAGAAAATCAACTTAAAGATTAGTATCAATAGAACAAGGGAAGTATATCAAGATTTCAATATGTTTTTAAGTTTGTTATTATTGACAAAGCATGGAAATAATGTTATAGTAGAGTTTTCTTACATAAGGTCCTATGTTCTTGATATGTTAGTGAAGATAAAATAAGAGAAAGTGATGAGAAATGGTGTAGAAAAAGAAAATAAGGGTGTTATAACATGGTAATTAATATCTTGTACTAAAATAGTTTTAGACAGCAACAGTAGTCTAACTTTGAAAAATCATAAAAATTGTAAAAATCTAATTAAAGGATGAATAAAATATGAAATTAAATCTTATTAAGTCTAGTTTCTTATAGAAGAAATGATGTAAGCAATGGAATTTTAAATCATGAGATATGATGAATTTTGTGAGATAGGGTCAGAATGATTTTCGGTTCCCCTGTTCTGACTTTGTAAAATCATAAAAAATTGGATAAAAATAATTAGGGGATTAAATTTATATGTTTATAATCCTGAATGAGTCTATTTTCAATAGAAACAAACAATAACATCATTATAATTCTGTACGAGGAGATAATTAATTTTTAGTGAAGAAGGGCCAGAACTGTCAGACAGCAGAACAGGGGTAAATTTAAAGAATAAACTGTACTTATTGGCTAAACCAAAAATTTTGAAAATTTTATAGTAAGAATATATATGAGTCTAGTTTCAGGAAAAATTATTAGATCTTAATTTTGAGTTCTATAGCTCCAGATATAAATAATTTAGTGACTATGATGCAGATAGACAACTTGAATATTCATAAAAGTAAATAATAAAAATTATGGATAATGTTACTTACAAGTGTGTTATCTACATTAAGGATGTGGAATGGAGAGGAGGAGGAGGAGAAATATGTATGAATATTCATCTAGCATGGCTAATTTGTATATTTTAGGCTTAGGGACTAAATTGAATAAAAGTAAAACTTTATGTGCAATTTTGTAAAAATGTCAGAAATGACCAAATTGCATGAAATGGATTATTTTATTAAATTATAAAATTGAATGAAATTATTAATTTAGTTCAAGATCAGGGGAAAACCTGTTTTAGGGATTAAATTGAAAAGTGTTGAAATTATGGAAAATTCTGATATTTTATAGAATTCATGGACTGTTATCAATACATATGAGAATAATAGCTGGAAATAAGGATTAAATTGCAAGAATTTTATTTTCTTGATCCTAAGGATGAAATCGTCATTAATTAAAAGTTTAGGGGCAAAATGATAATTTTACCTAGAGCATTAATTAAATGTATTAGAATATGAAATGAATGAAAATGATTGTAAGGCCCAAATTTTACCCGGGGCCCAATAAACCAAATAAATAAATACAATACCCAATTACAGCCCAACTATTAAAACCCTAAAAGCCCAATTAGCCCACAACCTTAACTTATTTTTAGTAAAAAAAAAAAAGAAGAAAAAACCCTAGCCACCTCCACTTGCTCCATTTACACATGCAAAAGCCAAAAGAAAAAAAAAACAAAAAACAACAAAAAAAAACAAAAAAAGGGGCAGAAAGGAAGCAAGAAAACAAGGAAATAGATAATAGCAAATCCATGGTATTTCGGAAAAAGCCCGAAATCCGGATTTTTTGGGTACAAAAACAAGAATATTGTAAAAGGAGGAGAGGTTTTTTGAGAAAAAAAAAGAGATTGAAGAAAAAAAGTGTAATCTCTCGAAGACTTTTCTTTAAAAACAAAGCAAGCAATACAAAAAGAGATAAGAAGAAAGCCATCAAAAAAAAGAAGTGCAAACCCATTTAAGGTTTTTTCTTTTCTTTTTTTTCTTTTATTTCATTATTCAATCCATCTCTTCTCATTCATGTATTAAAATATATCAAGGTACATATATAAGAAACATAAAAAAAAAAAACCTTTTGAAATTTCCTACCACTCAGTGCGCGTGGCCGCATGACAATGGCAAGGCGAAGTGGATGGCGGCGACGGAGCCGGAGTTTGGTAGGAGGAGAAGACCTTGAGAGAGTTTGAGAGAAAGGGGTTAGTTTTTTTTATGAAATGGAAAAATGAGCTTTTTTTGAGGAATTTTGACTTATATAGCCCCATCAAAACGACGTCGTTTTGGGTTTAAGCCACTAATGCCAAAATGACGTCGTTTGGCTCTTAATCCATGGCCGACCAGCGACCGACCGCTCCAACTTTAGGATCCGCGTGTTTTCATTGGAGGGGCTATTTGCGCGTTTAGCCCCTCCGCTTTTTATTACTTCGCAATTAAATTATTATTTTTAATTTGCCCCAAACTTCGCTTTTAATTGAATTTAGTCTCTTTTTAATTTAAGTTGATTTTATATTATCTTTGCTACTTTAATTTTTAATATTAGTTCCAATAATAATATATATATGCTTTTAAATACACTATTTTATTTTCTTTTATTATAAATATTATTATTTTATTTTCTTTACGTTATTATTATATCGTACCTTTTTATCATATCATTATTATTTTCATGTACACATTATTTGTATTATTTTCATGATTATTATTGTGTTCATTTTACTACTATTATTGTATTTATTATTAGTATTAGTATTATAATTACTATTATCATACTTATATGTATATATATTTATATTGTAAATTTATCAATGGTTATTTTAATATTATCATCCTAATATTAATATGTACTTATTTTAACATATATATGTATATATATATACATGTATGTATATATTTATGAAGTATTATTAATAGTTGTTTTGTAACATTATTATTATTTCTAATGTGTATGTATTATATATATTTTAATACTATATTATGTATTTATTATATTATATATAGTTATTATATTTTATGTATATATTTTAATATCACATTATTCATATGTTTTTTTATATATTATCCCATGTAAATACTTTCAATACTATATTATGCATATATTTTTGTCTCTATTATATATATACTTTTAATATTCAATACTATTATTATGAATATGTTTTTAGTATACGTATGTATATATATATATATATTTATTCATATATTATTATCATTATTTTCTACGTTGCATTATTATTATTATTATTATTATTATTATTATTATTTTTATCATTGTTTGTGTTATTTACTTATTTATGTATATATCACTTACTTAAGTTTTTATTTTACTTTTTATTATATTTGATCTGTGATTATTTAGCGTGTTAGCTAATTTTGTTATTCTCATCTCTTATTTCATTTTATATGAATGCATATATTATGCTCATGTATATTATCCCTTTCTTTTTATTTTATTTCGATTTACAAATATCACTTTATGATTTCTAATTCTCTAAATCTAATTCAAGTTAAAATTAGTGTATTCCAAGCCGGTTTATAATTATTCGTTTAAAAATTCTTTAAAACGAAGATGATGTTCGACGTTCGCAATTCGGGAATCGTGCCTATCGTGTTGGGTTGCAATTTCGTTTGTGCAAAAGAATCGAATATCCCTTTGGAATTTCATTCACGTTTTCCAAAGCAAGACAATGTTCAACGTTTGGAAATTCGAAGAACCGTGCCCTACCGTGTTGGGTTTCGATTCTCTCGTTGGACTAAATAACTGGGCATCCTTTTGCGGTTTTCAACATATAAATTTTGAAGTCAAAATTCATCATGTTTTCGAGGGCTTAAAGGATCATGTCCTATCGTCTTTGGATGTGGTGTTATATTCCTCTTAGGCAAGAGAATTTTGATGACTAACTTGAGTTACTCAAATGTTATCAAAAGGAATCACATTTCAAAAACATTTTTAAAGCTTAGACATAAAGACAAGATTTAATCGATTTGGTACCAATTTTGGGCGTAGTGAGGGTGCTAATCCTTCCTCATGCGTAACCGACTCGAGCCCGTTTTCTAAAATTTTGTAGACCAAAATTGTTGTTTTAGTAAATCATAAATGTTTTATTAAAATAACCAAATTTTTAGGTGATCCGATCACACCAAAACAAAAGATCGGTGGCGACTCCATGCATTTGTTTTTTTTTCAAAAGTCGATTACCCCTTTTTTTTTAAAAAAAATTTAAAATTTTAAAAAACGAGGAATGGTTTCGACAGCTTGGCGACTCCACTGGGGAATTTGAGAGTCGAGCCATAAAAATCAATTATTTACTGTCCTTTTGTCGAAAATCAAAAATTCATTTTTTTTAAAAAAAAAAACATGTATCTTTCGATTGCATTTGATTGTGTGATTGTTTTAGTCTGGGTCTTGTAAAAAAGCACTGCATTTCATTGCATGACCACCGTGGTCACACCTTCTAAAGTGGGAGTAAGAAACTACGCTTTCGTGAGGTTTTCACCTCCGCATGAGATAGTGGATTGCTTCCGGGGTACATCCGTACCTATGATTTCGTGAGATTTTCATCTCCGCATGGTCATAGGGAAATGTATCCCCCCGAACCAAACTCGATCTATATGAGCCTATAATGGGTGAGGATTGAGGAATCTGTTGGTTCGGGTACCTTCTCTAGAACTAAACCACATATAGTAAACCTTAGGAACCATCCTTGGATGAAGCCGCATCTAGCCTTAGTACTTACCCCTATATGCGTCATAATTATCGTTTATGTGCTTGTATTCTATCGCTATTATTTGATACTAACCGATGTTTTGTTTTGATTGTCTTTTTTTTTTTTTTGCATGACATTGCATACTAAAGGAGGCATTAATCTACATTCAATTACTAAGTTAGAAAATTTGACATAGAGAATGAATTTCTTAGTAAAGTCGAGGATAATGCGGTCGTTCGTGCTTGGTCGGAAAGGCTACAATCTGAGAGAGGGGATAGTTTAGCAGAAGGGCATGTATCGGAGCTACGGAATTTCACTCGCGTCAATGTAGTACAGAATGAGCTGCAAGAGTTGAGAGACATTTGGGCTAGTTGGGATGAAAGGATCAAGCAGTTGTTTTACCAAAGTTATGGTGATATATCCTATCTGCTAGATATTAGAGTGGATAAGCATTTGTTCCGAGCCTTGGTGCAGTTTTGGAATTCCGCATATAAGTGTTTCACCTTTGGAGAAGTGGATTTGGTACCTACTATAGAGGAATACACTACGCTGCTTAGGTGTTCAAAGATTCAGTCCGAAGACTTATGCCCGGTTTTAGTAGTCGTCGCTTTCGAAGAAACTGATGAGCATTTCTGGGATGAGCGAGCATTGGGTCACCGCTCGGATTCAACAAAAAGGAGATAGCAAATGTGTTCCTTGGGAGAATTTACGAGATTTGATCTTGACTCATCCAGACGAAAGAAAGAGGGTCGATATATTTGCCTTAAGCATTTATGGATTAGTGATCTTTCCTAAGGCTGTGAGGCACGTGGACGAGGCGGTCATTGACTTGTTCGATCGCCTTGAGAAGGGAATCACTCCAGTACCGGCGATATTGGCAGAAACTTTCAGATCTTTGAGCTCATGTCGGAAGACGGGCGAGGGGCGATTTATTGGATGTGCTCAACTATTGATGGTATGGTTTCATGGGCACTTTTGGAAGGTAGACAAGGTTTCCTACCGAGTCTTTTCCGAAGGTTATTCCCCTTTGAAGGAAGAAGCAGCTATACAGAGGAGAGAGGATATCTCGGAGGAGAAATGGATGGATATTTTTCAAAACCTCAAGGAGGGGGATATCGAATGGAGAGCTTATTGGATGGTCCCTGATGAGATCATGTACCGATGTGGTAACTTCGATTGGGTGCCACTGTTAGGAATCTGGGGAGCTATCGGGTATACTCCGTTGATAGCCTTGAGGCAATACAAGTCGAGGCAGTTTGTACCCATGACCTACGGACTTGCTCAGAGTGAATTCTCTTTTAAGGGTGCTCATTATAAAAAGAGAGTTCGGGAGTTATCGGATGCTTGGAAGCAAACTTGTTGGATGAAAAGGTTAGCCGTCGGGTCCATGGTAACGCCCGAGTACAGTGAGTGGTTTAAGAAGAGGATTAATGATAATATTCCTAGGACAAACTTAGAGAGTGCTCGACCTATCGGGGAACAATTACAAGTCGCCCCATCAGAATTGGAAATTATAAAGCAAGATTTCGAGAAAAAGAGTTTGGAGCTTGGAAAGAAGATCGAGCAATTGGAAGAAGAAAAGATGCACTTAAGGCTAGACGCCGATATTCAGAGGTCAGAGGCTGAGAAGTGGAGAAAAGGAAAAACCAAGGCCGAAAAAGACCTAGACAACCTGAAGACGGACTACAAGAAGCTACGCCTATCTATGAGGACTGCGGGCTTAGGTAAGACTTCCGAACAATGGCGCCATGAAATTCGAGAAGAAAAGGCCAATACCGACTGGTGGGAAAGGAAATTCCGAGAAGCTCAGGCACGAAACGAAGATTTGGAGAAGAGTCTGTCGGAAAGTAGAAAAGAGCGAAGTGAATTAAAGGCTAGAGTAACAGAACTCGAGAAGTCTCTGTATCAGTATCGAAATCGTAACACCGCAATAGAGCTGAGGGCAAGTTTGAGCAAGATAGAAGAAATGAAAGGAAGAATAGGAGAGTTAGAGGCATCACTGCAGAATTGTGAGATGCGGATCCAGTTTTTCGAGGCAAACGAGGATCGTTGGAAAGAGCAGCTTCACTATGTGCAAGACCAAGTCAGAAACAGAGATTATCTTATGGCGGAAGCCATAACCCGATTCGGAGGTAGCCGACTACTTGCGACTTTAGCGGTTCAAAGCGACACACCGAGCGTGAAATATGAGTTGGGGTCGGATCGCGGACAAGAGCTGGCCTCGTTGCTTAAAAAAATTAAGACTTTAAGTGTTAGAGCAAAATTTTATTTGTAACTCGACTTTATGTAAAAGATTTTATTTTCAAGTAAAACTTTCTAAGGGCAATTGAATCAAAAATTGATGCCTCCTTTGCATTCATGCATTTACATTTGCATCATATCATTGTGCATAAAAGGCCATAAGAGTTTTCTAATTAATTAATTAAAAATTATTTCAGTAACCTGGAAACCAACGAAAACCAACCAACCACACACCCCTACGGTACAAGAAAAAAATCAATGGATAAGAGACTCGAGAAATTGGAGCAGATGCAAAAAGAAATACAAGAACAAATGCAGTCTCAGATGCAAGAGCAACTAGCCAAGATTCAGCGAGAGATGAAAGAGCAAATGATGGAGTCCCAGAGGGAAATGATGAGTCAGTTATCCCAGCTACTGTTAGAAGGAACGGATAAGGGAAAGGGCCCTATGAATAAAGTTGAAGAAACTAACGAGGATCCTCAATACCCCCCTGGCTTCACTCCGATGCATGTACCAATAAAGCCTGAGATTAATTTACCGAAACCATCTGTCACGATCATGCCCTAGCAGGTTCAGGTCGGAGCTTCGGTACCGATAAATTTCCAAACCGGCTCAGGCTCTAATTTTGTAAACAACCCGAACTATCCGCCCATTCCCGACTTGGATGAAATTGCCGAAGAGGAAAAGGCGAGGATGGATTTGCAAAAACAATTGGAGGAACGATGCAGATGGCTCGAGGAAAAATTCAAAGCCATGGAAAGCGCGGATCAGCATCAAGGGATTGATGCCAAGGACCTGAGTTTGGTCCCAGATTTAGTCCTTCCCACCAAATTCAAAATGCCCGAATTTGAGAAATACAATGGAACGAGCTGCCCTGAAGCCCACATTACTATGTTCTGCAGGCGAATGACGGGATATATTAACAACGATCAGTTATTAATCCATTGCTTTCAAGATAGTTTAGTCGGGGCGGCGTCTAAGTGGTACAACCAATTAAGTCGCTCTAAGATTAACTCGTGGAAGGGCCTGGCCCAGGCCTTTATGAAGCAATACAATCACGTGACAGATATGACCCCTGACCGAATGACGCTCCAGAATATGGAGAAGAAATCGAGTGAAAGCTTCAGGCAGTACGCACAAAGATGGAGGGAGGTGGCCATACAAGTTCAGCCACCACTTCTAGAAAAGGAGACAACGATGCTCTTTATTAATACCTTGAAGGCTCCTTTCATCGCTCATATGTTGGGAAGCGCCACCAAGAGCTTCTCTGATATAGTAATGACGGGAGAAATGATCGAAAATGCTGTAAGGAACGGCAAGATAGAAGCCGGAGAAGGTACCAGAAAGTCGGTCCCGAGGAAAAGAGATAATGAAGTGAACAACACGAGCACATTTAGCAAAGGTCAGCCTAAGTCATTCACCGTAAATCAACCCAAGACGGTGACCACTAATCAGCAAAGCTCTGTAAGACAAGAATCCAACGCGAGGGAGAACATAGAAAGACCACAATTCACCCCTATACCCATGACGTATAGGGAGTTGTACCAGAACCTGTTCAACGCTCATGTGGTCTCCCCTTTCTACCTGAAGCCACTGCAGCCCCCGTATCCCAAATGGTATGACGCGAACGCCCAATGTGAGTACCACGCGGGAATCATTGGGCACTCTATCGAAAATTGCGCAGCGTTTAAAAAATTAGTTGAAAGACTCATTAAGATGGGGATCGTGAGATTAGACGACCCAGCCACATCTAATATAGCAGGAAACCCACTCCCTAATCATACCGACCCAGGAGTGAATGAGATATGTGAAGGCTTGAACAAGAAGACCAAGTATGAGGTTGCGGAAGTCAGGACTCCGTTGAGGCGAGTATGGATGGAGATGGTCAAGAGAGGATTGATCGTGTTGGATTCGAAGGAAGAACCTGAAGAAGAGATAAACTACTGTGAGTTTCACAACGAAGTGGGGCATGAAATCCAAGATTGCGTAGAGTTCAAGGCCCTGATACAAGACATGATGGACAATAAAGAAATGGAATTTTATGAAGAAGCCAAAAATCCCGTAGTAGGAGATATATGCACATCAGAGGGAGAATCGGTGGCACAAAACCGAACACCTAACTATCCTGTGGTGATCATTTCGAGACCCAAAAATAATAAAGCTGGAATACAGATGCCACCGAGGGTCATAATACAAAGACCTGCAGTCTTCCCTTACAAAGACAGCAAAAAGGTCCCATGGAATTATGATTGCAGTGTGACGACGCCGGGAAAGGAGAACCCAATTAACGCTTCAAGAGGGGATCAGGATAAGGGATCCTATACACGTAGCGGGAGACATTACGATACGGTGAATGAGGAAGCACAACTCATAAAAGGAAAAGCCCAGATGGTCGAGGAAATGAAAAGAAAAGCAACCAAACCTGTTAACGAGCCAGTTAACGAAGAAGAGGCCAAGGAGTTTTTAAAATTCCTAAAGCATAGCGAATACAGTGTGGTGGAACAGCTACGCAAACAACCAGCCCACATTTCAGTGCTAGCCTTGCTTCTGGGCTCAGAAGTCCATCGTAGCGCATTAATAAAGATTTTGAATGAAACGTATGTTCCCAATGATATCTCCGTTAACAAGTTGGACCGCTTGGTTAACAACATCAGTGCTGATAACTATATCTTCTTTAATGACGATGAGATACCACCTGGGGGCATGGGGTCGACTAAAGCTCTGCATATCACCACACGCTGTAAAGGGTATACGCTGCCAGGCGTACTAATTGACAATGGATCTGCCCTGAACGTCCTGCCATTGACCACGCTGAACAGATTACCTATAGACAGCTCTCACATGAAAGAGTGCCAGAACATCGTGAAGGCATTCGATGGCACGGAGAGAAAGGTGATGGGCAGAATCGAGGTACCCCTTCAGATTGGGCCAAACACATATGAAGTGGATTTCCTTGTAATGGACATCAAACCCTCATATAATTGCTTATTGGGGAGGCCCTGGATACATTCAGCTGGGGCAGTGCCTTCCTCGTTGCATCAAAAATTGAAGCTGGTGTCAGAAGGAAGGTTAATAACGATTAAGGCTGAAGAAGATATTATTGCAACTGTGAGCAATAATGCACCCTACTTGGAGACAGATGACGAAACAATCGAATGCTCATTTCGATCTTTGGAATTTGTTAAAGCAACGTTCATCGCCGAGGGAAGCAAAATTCTGGTGCCGAAATTGTCCAAAACCACGAGGATGAGCCTCCAGCTGACATTTGGAAAAGGGGCCCTACCCGAAAAAGGACTTGGGAGACATTTACAAGGAAGAACTGAAACGCCAATGCTAAAAGACAAGAGAGATCGCTTCGGCTTAGGATATAAGCCGGATGCGAAACAAAGAAGAAGGGAGCTGGAAAAGAAGCAGGAAAGAAGGAGAGCTAGATTAATGGGGAAGGAAATCAAGTGGGAACCAATGATATTCCCCCATATATCGAAAACATTTATGTCCGGGGGAATCATCCATCCTGAAAGAGACACATCAATGATGGGAGCCATAGAAAAAAGCCTGGAAAGTTTAGACATCAACGTCATGTACGAGGAGGAGACCGGAAGAGAAAGTTTATCCGACATTGGCCCTTACACACCTGGAAGTGTTCTGGACAACTGGACTGCGGAAGAAATCCCTATAGTTTTTAGAACGAATACAGAGTAATGTTCAAAACACACTTATTGCTCTAGGCCTAGGAGTGATAAGAATCATTTGTGAAATAGGCTGATGTTTAAAAATGATATTTCAATAAAATGCACGGTTATTATCATTTTTGAGCAGATGGTATATCATCCTTTCAATTTCATTCATAACCATACAAATGATTACTTTCAAATCCTTTTATTCTTGAAACATTCTTTTAAATACTCTTTCATTCGTCATTCATAATCATATCACTCAAATAAATGTTTCGAATTCTTTTGATTCTTTGTATCTGCCTTCGCCCTCATAACAGGTCCCCAGATATTAATGATACGAGTGACACTGCTAGTGACTCAGAATTTCCTTTCGAGCAAGATGTGTGTATGGATGATTCTCAAGATTTAGAAGATGACCAAGGCTGTAACCTATCTCCTGATTTGCTGAGGATGGTAGAACAAGACGAGAAACAAATCCTACCTCACAAAGAATTAGTCAAAATTGTGAGCTTAGGAGAAGGGCAAGAGGTGAAGATCGGAACATGTATCACTACGGAGATGAAGCAAGACCTCATTGGATTACTTCAAGAATTCAAAGATGTCTTCGCATGGTCATACCAAGATATGCCCGGATTGGACACTGACATCGTGGTGCATCGACTCCCCATAAAAGAAGAGTGTAAGCCAGTTCAGCAAAAGCTCCGAAGAATGAGGCCCGATGTCTTGCTAAAAATAAAGGAAGAGGTCCGAAAGCAGTTTGACGCTGGATTTTTAAAAACGGTAAGATACTCAGATTGGGTAGCCAACATCGTCCCGGTCCCTAAGAAAGATGGAAAAGTGCGAATGTGTGTGGACTACAGAGATTTGAATAAAGCCAGCCCAAAAGACAATTTCCCACTACCTCATATCGACACCCTAGTGGATAATACGGCGGGACATTCACTTTTTTCGTTCATGGACGGTTTCTCGGGATACAACCAGATCAAGATGCATCCTGAAGATATGGAAAAAACCACGTTTGTAACCATGTGGGGCACGTTCTGTTACAAGGTGATGCCGTTTGGACTGAAAAATGCGGGGGCAACTTATCAAAGAGCCATGGTAACCCTTTTTCACGACATGATGCACAAAGAAATTGAGGTCTATGTTGATGACATGATAGCTAAGTCCCGAACAGAGGAGGAGCACATACAAGTCTTGAGAAAACTATTCTTGAGGTTGAGGAAATTCCGGCTAAAACTCAACCCAGCCAAATGTACCTTCGGAGCTAAGTCTGGAAAGTTGCTCGGATTCGTGGTTAGTGAGAAAGGGATTGAGATTGATCCAGACAAAGTTAAAGCCATACAAGAGTTATCCCCGCCGCGCACTCAGAAAGAAGTTCGAGGCTTTCTAGGAAGGTTAAATTACATTGCTCGGTTCATTTCACAACTGACCGAGAAATGTGACCCTGTCTTTCGCCTTCTCAAGAAACGTAACCCATGTGAATGGGATGAGCAATGCCAAAGGGCTTTCGACAAGGTCAAACAGTACTTATCCAACGCCCCAGTGCTGATGCCACCTAAGCCCGATAAGCCGTTGATACTTGTACTTGGCGATTTGAGAATTCCATGGGTGCGTGTTGGGTCAAGATGACGAGTCGGAAGGAAAGAAAAGCCATTTACTATCTTAGTAAAAGTTCACGAAATGTGAGACAAGGTACCCACCGATAGAGAAGTTGTGTGGTGCCCTAATTTGGACAACCCGAAGGCTGAGGCAGTATATGTTGTATCACACCACTTGGCTCATATCGAAATTGGACCCTTTAAAGTACATGATGGAGTCAACAGCCTTGAATGGAAGGATGGCCCGATGGCAGATTCTGCTTTCTGAATTCGACATAGTTTATGTGAACCAGAAAGCAGTAAAAGGAAGTGCAATAGCAGATTTTCTAGCCAGTAGAGCTTTGAAAGACTACGAGCCACTAAACTTCGACTTTCCGAATGAAGACCTAATGTGTATTGCTATGGCTGAGGAAGATGCTCTAGAAGAACTTCCTTGGAAATTGAATTTCGATGGGGCATCAAATGCTGTGGGCAATGGAATCGGAGCCGTCTTGGTATCCCCAAACGGAGATCATTATCCATTAACTAGTAAATTGGATTTTGATTGTACCAACAATATGGCGGAATATGAAGCGTGCATCATGGGTATCCGCGCAGCCATAGAACGCAAGATTAGAATGCTAGAAGTGTATGGGGATTCCGCGCTAGTGATTTATCAACTCAAGGGAGAATGGGAAACCAGAGACCCCAAGATGATCGACTATCGAAAATTGGTCCTTGAATTGGTTAAAGAGTTTGATGACATTACCTTCCACTACCTTCCACGAAACGAAAATCAGATGGCTGATGCTTTGGCTACTTTAGCCTCCATGATCAAGGTAAATAAACAAGAAGATGTCAAACCCATTCGGATGAGCATTTATGAAATTCCAGCCCACTGTTACAATATTGAAGAAGTTGAAGAAAGAGATGATCACCCTTGGTATCACGATATATTGCAATACGTGAAGAATTGTGCATACCCGGATCGGGCGAGCGAGAATGACAAAAGAACGCTGAGAAGACTGGCCATCGACTATGTCTTAGATGGGGATATATTATACAAAAGAAGAAAGGATCAAGTGCTACTAAGATGTGTAGATGCTGTAGAGGCTAAGAAAATCTTGGAAGAAGTCCATGAAGGCGTCTGTGGGACACATGCTAACGGCTTTACAATGGCCCGCAAATTATGAGATTCGGTACTATTGGTCCACCATGGAAGGAGATCAGATCAATTACGCTAAGAGATGTCATAAGTGCCAAATCTACGGAGACAAAATTCATGTGCCTCCTTCACCGCTGCATGTCATGGTCTCTCCATGGCCATTCTCTATGTGGGGCATGGATGTGATTGGACCGATATCGCCGAAAGCTTCCAATGGGCATCGTTTCATCTTCGTGGTCATCGACTACTTCACCAAGTGGGTAGAAGCCGCTTCGTATGCTAGTGTGACCAAGTCGGCAGTGAGCAAGTTTCTGAAAAAGGAGATTATATGTCGATATGGAATGCCGGAGAGGATTATATCTGACAATGCATTAAACTTGAACAATAGTACGATAGTAGAAGTCTGTAGTCAATTCAAGATCAGACATCACAACTCGTCGCCATATCGCCCGAAGATGAATGGGGCAGTGGAAGCGGCTAATAAAAACATTAAGAAGATTGTGGGAAAGATGACCGAAACCTACAGAGACTGGCACGAGAAGTTACCATTTGCCCTCTTTGCTTATCGAACGTCAGTTAGAACTTCAACCGGGGTAACCCCTTTCTCCCTGGTCTACGGAATGGAAGCAGTGTTGCCAATCGAAGTCGAGATCCCGTCTCTTCGAGTGTTGTCAGAGTTAAAGTTAGAAGAAGCCGAGTGGATCCAGTCTCGATATGATCAATTGAACCTAATTGAGGAAAAGAGGTTAAGAGCTATCCGTCATGGTCAGATGTACCAAAAGCGAATGATACGGGCTTATGACAAAAAGGTTCGCCCTAGAGAATTCCACAAAGGAGACTTGGTTTTGAAAAAGATCCTTCCCATACAGAAGGACTTTCGAGGAAAATGGATGCCTAATTGGGAAGGGCCTTACGTGGTGAAGAAAGCTTTCTCTGGAGGAGCACTGATTCTAGCCGAGATGGATGGTAGAAACTTGCCCAATCCTGTAAATTCGGATTCGGTCAAGAAGTATTTCACCTGAAGAAAGGACGGCCAGAGTGAAACCCGCAAAGGGCACTCTGAATTCGCAAAAAAAAAAAAAAAAAAAAAGGGCAAAGGTGAAAACCCACAAAGGGCACTTTGTAACCAAAAGGGCCTTTGAGTTGAAAACCCAAAACGGGCAGCTCAAATTTTGAATATGGGGCATATGACAGTCTTGTCCTCCCGAAATTTGCAAGACAGAAGAATGTTACAACTTGGAGCATCAACAAAAGACGCGGGATCTCCTGAACACACATTTGGTTCAAATGAGCCTTTGAGAAACTAGAATAGTGAAGCTTGTGCTGCGATATCTGCGGCACCTTTTCCTCATTTTATTTTGAGCCTTACCAGATTTGTGTCCTGTTTAATGTATTCACTTCAAGTTTTGCTCAATAAAATTCCATCTTGTCCATTATGATAATCTCTTTTGAGCATTTATTTGAAATCACGATTTTTGGACTTATAACATTCACATAAAAGAGGTTACACATATTACTCTGGAAAGTTTCTAAACAGTACAAGGACCTGAAGCAGGGCCACTAGGCAGAATTAACCAGACTCAAAAGCGGGAAACATTGGAGAAAGAATAGTCCAAGTTGTGACTATTTCTTTGAATCTTCTATCAAAGATAACGACTAAGCAAGAAGACACGATAGTGCATCGATGAGAACCCGGATGAACTATTAGCAATGATACCTTAAACATTTAAAAAGAAACCACTCTCATGATATTTATACATGCGTAATCATTCATTTAGTTAGGAGCATTTGGCTCATTCGAGTCATGTCATCCTAATCATTAGGCATGAACTCATATGCATGATTCAGGTTAAGTCCTTCAAGGGACAATGAAGATCGATGTGCCTTTATCCCCTAAACAGTAGGGTAACATGCTAAAGCATAGTAGATCTGACCTTCCTTGAAACAAGTAACAGATTTGGCGTCTCTGTAGCAGCGGAGAGCAGATCGAAGATGATTTGGTATCTCTGTAACGGCGGAGAGCAGATTGAAGATAACAGATTTGGCGTCTCTATAGCGGTAGAGAGCAGATCGAAGATGATTTGGCATCTCTGTAGCGGCGGAGAGCAGATCGAAGATAACATATTTGGCGTCTCTATAGCGGTAGAGAGCAGATCGAAGATGATTTGGCATCTCTGTAGCGGCGGAGAGCAGATCGAAGATAACAGATTTGGCGTCTCTGTAGCGGCGGAGAGCAGATCGAAGATAACAGATTTGGCGTCTCTGTAGCGGCGGAGAGCAGATCGAAAATAACAGATTTGGTATCTCTGTAACGGCGGAGAGCAGATTGAAGATAATAGATTTGGCGTCTCTGTAGCGGCGGAGAGCAGATCGAAGATGATTTGGCATCTCTGTAGCGGCGGAGAGCAGATCGAAGATGATTTGGTATCTCTGTAACGGCGGAGAGCAGATTGAAGATAACAGATTTGGCGTCTCTATAGCGGTAGAGAGCAGATCGAAGATGATTTGGCATCTCTGTAGCGGCGGAGAGCAGATCGAAGATAACATATTTGGCGTCTCTATAGCGGTAGGGAGCAGATCGAAGATGATTTGGCATCTCTGTAGCGGCGGAGAGCAGATCGAAGATAACAGATTTGGCGTCTCTGTAGCGGCGGAGAGCAGATCGAAAATAACAGATTTGGTATCTCTGTAACGGCGGAGAGCAGATTGAAGATAACAGATTTGGCGTCTCTGTAGCGGCGGAGAGCATATCGAAGATGATTTGGCATCTCTGTAGCGGCGGAGAGCAGATCGAAGATAACAGATTTGGCGTCTCTGTAGCGGCTGAGAGCAGATTGAAGATGATTTGGCATCTCTATAGCGGCGGAGAGCAGATCGAAGATAACAGATTTGGCGTCTCTGTAGCGGCGGAGAGCAGATCGAAGATAACAGATTTAGCGTCTCTGTAGCGGCTGAGAGCAGATTGAAGATGATTTGGCATCTCTATAGCGGCGGAGAGCAGATCGAAGATAACAGATTTGGCGTCTCTGTAGCGGCAGAGAGCAGATCGAAAATAATAGATCAGTGTTCCTGAGTTCTCAAGAAGCAAGTTGAAGATAGCAAATTTGACACTACTGAAGACATCAGAATACCTTTAGGGAAGATGAGGAGTAAGATTTTGAGATTTAACCAGACCGGGCAAATTTGGTCCTTTTATAGTCTTTGTTCCATTCTCGTTACGACAATGAGCAAAGAGGGCATTATAAGGCCCAAATTTTGCCCGGGCCCAATAAACCAAATAAATAAATACAATACCCAATTACATTTCCAACTATTAAAACCCTAAAAGCCCAATTAGCCCACAACCTTAACTTATTTTTAGTAAAAAAAAAAGAAGAAAAACCCTAGCCACCTCCACTTGCTCCATTTACACATGCAAAAGCCAAAAGAAAAAAAAAACAAAAAACAACAAAAAAAACAAAAAAAGGGGCAGAAAGGAAGCAAGAAAACAAGGAAATAGATAATAGCAAATCCATGGTATTTCGGGAAAAAGCCTGAAATCCCGGATTTTTTTGGGTACAAAAACAAGAATATTGTAAAAGGGGAGGAGAGGTTTTTTTTGAGAAAAAAAAAGAGATTGAAGAAAAAAAAAGTGTAATCTCTCTGAAGACTTTTCTTTAAAAACAAAGCAAGCAATACAAAAAAGAGATAAGAAGAAAGCCATCAAAAAAAAAAGAAGTGCAAACCGGTTTAAGGTTTTTTTCTTTTCTTTTTTTTTTCTTTTTATTTCATTATTCGAATCCATCTCTTCTCATTCATGTATTAAAATATATCAAGGTACATATATAAGAAACATAAAAAAAAAAAACCTTTTGAAATTTCCTACCATCAGGCGGTGCGGTGGCCATGACAATGGGCTTGCAAGGCGATGGATGGCGGCGGACGGAGCCGGAGTTTGGTAGGAGGGAGAAGACCTTGAGAGAGTTTGAGAGAAAGGGGTTAGTTTTTTTTTTATGAAATGGAAAAATGAGCTTTTTTTTTGAGGAATTTTGACTTATATAGCCCCATCAAAACGACGTCGTTTTGGGTTTAAGCCACTAATGCCAAAATGACGTCGTTTTGGCTCTTAATCCATGGCCGACCCGCGACCCGACCCGCTCCAACTTTAGGATCCGCGTGTTTTCATTGGAGGGGCTATTTGCGCGTTTAGCCCCTCCGCTTTTTATTACTTCGCAATTAAATTATTATTTTTTAATTTGCCCCCAAACTTCGTTTTTAATTCGAATTTAGTCTCTTTTTTAATTTAAGTTGATTTTTATATTATCTTTGCTACTTTAATTTTTAATATTAGTTCCAATAATAATATATATATGCTTTTAAATACACTATTTTATTTTCTTTTATTATAAATATTATTATTTTATTTTCTTTACGTTATTATTATATCGCACCTTTTTTATCATATCATTATTATTTTCATGTACACATTATTTGTATTATTTTCATGATTATTATTGTGTTCATTTTACTACTATTATTGTATTTATTATTAGTATTAGTATTATAATTACTATTATCATACTTATATGTATATATATTTATATTGTAAATTTATCAATGGTTATTTTAATATTATCATCCTAATATTAATATGTACTTATTTTTAACATATATATGTATATATATATACATGTATGTATATATTTATGAAGTATTATTAATAGTTGTTTTGTAACATTATTATTATTTCTAATGTGTATGTATTATATATATTTTAATACTATATTATGTATTTATTATATTATATATAGTTATTATATTTTTATGTATATATTTTAATATCACATTATTCATATGTTTTTTTATATATTATCCCATGTAAATACTTTCAATACTATATTATGCATATATTTTTGTCTCTATTATATATATACTTTTAATATTCAATACTATTATTATGAATATGTTTTTAGTATACGTATGTATATATATATATATTTATTCATATATTATTATCATTATTTTCTACGTTGCATTATTATTATTATTATTATTATTATTATTATTATTTTTATCATTGTTTGTGTTATTTACTTATTTATGTATATATCACTTACTTAAGTTTTATTTTACTTTTATTATATTTGATCTGTGATTATTTCGCGTGTTAGCTAATTTTTGTTATTCTCATCTCTTATTTCATTTTATATGAATGCATATATTATGCTCATGTATATTATCCCTTTCTTTTTATTTTATTTCGATTTACAAATATCACTTTATGATTTCTAATTCTCTAAATCTAATTCAAGTTAAAATTAGTGTATTCCAAGCCGGTTTATAATTATTCGTTTAAAAATTCTTTAAAACGAAGATGATGTTCGACGTTCGGCAATTCGGGGAATCGTGCCCTATCGTGTTGGGTTGCAATTTCTCGTTTGTGCAAAAGAATCGAATATCCCTTTGGAATTTCATTCACGTTTTCCAAAGCAAGACAATGTTCAACGTTTGGAAATTCGAAGAACCGTGCCCTACCGTGTTGGGTTTCGATTCTCTCGTTGGACTAAATAACTGGGCATCCTTTTGCGGTTTTCAACATATAAATTTTTGAAGTCAAAATTCATCATGTTTTCGAGGGCTTAAAGGATCATGTCCTATCGTGCTGGATGTGGTGTTATATTCCTCTTAGGCAAGAGAATTTTGATGACTAACTTGAGTTACTCAAATGTTATCAAAAAGGAATCACATTTCAAAAACATTTTTTAAAGCTTAGACATAAAGACAGTATTTAATCGATTTGGTACCAATTTTGGGCGTAGTGAGGGTGCTAATCCTTCCTCATGCGTAACCGACTCCCGAGCCCGTTTTCTAAAATTTTTGTAGACCAAAATTGTTGTTTTAGTAAATCATAAATGTTTTATTAAAATAACCAAATTTTTAGGTGATCCGATCACACCAAAACAAAAGATCGGTGGCGACTCCATGCATTTGTTTTTTTTTTCAAAAGTCGATTACCCCTTTTTTTTTAAAAAAAATTTAAAATTTTAAAAAACGAGGAATGGTTTCGACAATGATGATCAAATTTATTTATAAAGATCCGGACGACTCAAATATGAGACTTGATCGTGGAAAAGAAAAGATATTGAATTAATGAAATTATAAATACAAACAAGCAATGAGGTAAGTTCGTGTAACTTGAATTATATTCTTAAATGCTTGAAATGCATGTTTTTGATATGAATGTGATTTGAATGTTCATTATATGGAAATTTATGAAACATTGATATATTTGATAAAAGGGGAAGAAATCCCGATTGAATGAAAGGAAAATTCGATGGATCTCTGAGAAGGAATTAACGGTAAAAAAGATCTAGCCCGGACGGGTGATCCTATCCTGATATAGCCCTCCCGAAGAATATGTGGAAAATGGATTTAGCCCGGATGGGTAATCGAATTAGGGTCTGAATTTAGCCTGGACTGGTAATTGAGATCGAAGCTCATTAGAGTAATTATTGTTGCAGGGATTTAGCTTGGACCGGTAATCCCGACAATACTCTATGAGTTTATATTACGTGATTTAGCCTGGACCGTAATCCCATTGTAAGGATGAGGTTCGCGAGTGTGCTCTCTGAAATGAAATGTGTAAGACTATGGTTGAAAGATACCATGGCAACATGATTAGAAATGTGTAAGACCATGGTTGAAAGATACCATAGCAACATGATATGAAATGTGCAAGACCATGGTTGAAAGATACCATGGCAACTTGATATGAAATGTGTAAGACCATGGTTGAAAGATACCATGGCAATCTGATATGAAATGAACAAGGCCATGGTTGAAAGATACCATGGCAACATGACAGAAAATGAGTAAGACCATAGTTGAAAGACACTATGGCATCATGTCAAAGATAAATAAGACTGTGGATGGGAGACGCTATGACATCTGTTGAACAATTGATATTCAGGTAATATGTATCAGATGACGAATGATTATATGAAATTATTGTTAAAAATGAAATGTTTACAAGAACTGGTCATATGGAAATATATGTACAAAATAATTGGATGAAATAATTATGAAGATAGATAAACGAAATAAGTATAAGTACATGGAATATAATTTATGTTAAGATATAAGCTATTACCTAATAAATATACATAAAATATATGGAAATGATGGAGCATGAAATATTGATATAATGAAATGAATGATATATGCTTATGAAAAACGGTAAGAGCATGATATGTTTCATGACATGTACATATATGATTATCTTTGATATGATGATACAAGGAAATTATGTAAGATGAGATTATTATTAAACTCAAGTGCGATATGTCGAGAAAATAGATATATCAATGTTGAATTTATATGAGATATGTGCAAGTATACTAACAATGTTGTTGTTTGATGCTTATACAAGTGCCAAACTATTGATTGAATGGTAATATATTTATTTATATGATGCATTGAATCAGTAAGTATTTAAATTTTTTTTTAAGTGATCTGCATATGGTAGTAATGCTCTGAAACCCTGTTCTGGCAGCGGACACGGGTTAGGGGTGTTACACCTTGTCACTCCACAGTAAGGGCATTCGATGGGACAAGACAAGAAGTCATGGGAAAGATCGATATCCCTCTAGAAGTGGGCCCCTACATATATGATGTCGAGTTCTAGGTCATGGACATTACATCCTCATATAATTGCCTTTTAGGAAGGCCTTGGATCCATTCTGTTGGGGCAGTGCCTTCATCTCTCCATCAAAAAGCAAAGTTTATCATGGATGGCTATTTGGTCACTGTCGCGGGTGAAGAAGACATTGTCGCATCTATCTCTGCTGATGTACCATACCTCAAAGTAAGTAAAGATGCAGTAGAATGTTCCTTCCGATCCCTCGAATTTATCAATACTACGTTTATTGCTGAAGGAAATAAAATTCTCGTGCCCAAGTTGTCAAGGAACACCTAGATGGGAATTGAGTTGACTGTGGGAAAGGGAGCCCGAGCAAGGAAAGGTTTGGGAAGATATCAGGAAGGGATAGTTAGAGCTCTAAAGCCAGTGCCCCATAAGGCTCGATATGGTTTAGGTTTCAAACTAGATATGCGACAAAGAAGAAAACAATTGCAGAAAGATCGAGAAAGGCAGATTGCAAGAGCCTTAGGCCGAGAATTAGAATGGGAACCCATAACGTACCCTCCTTTGTCAAAAACATTTACATCTGCAGGAATGATATACCCCGGGCAAGATAATCTATGAAGCACGCTGTTATTAATTGAAAGGGGTCTTCAGAATGTCAGTATAAATGTCATTGACAAAGGAAGTGATGCAATTAAAGATGTTTCAACAATACGCCTTTGTCCTCCTAGATTCGTTTTGAACAATTAGACTGCTGTTGATCTCCTTGTAGTTTCTAAGTCTTCTTCAGAGTAATGCTCAATTTTAACACTCTTCTTTTTGTGTGTCCCTAAGTAATAGAGGGATTCTTTTGTAAGAGCTTATGATTTGCTCTTTATCATTTAAATGAATATTAATGAAGATGCATTTTGTCATGGTCTTTACATTCTCATTAACTTCATAATTTTTCCCTCTTCTCACAGCACTGTCATTGCATATATCTCACATCATGCCATTATGCTTGTTGGTTCCAATACTTTGATGCTCCTCTATAGTTTTCTTTTTTATTCAACTTTCAGGTGCTCAGATATCAACGATATAAACAAACCCGTTACAAATCTTGAAATCAATTTCGAGAAGGCTGTTTGTTTAGGAGAGTTCGAAGCTGAGGAAAATGTTGAAGATTATGTCTCGTCTCCTGACTTACTAAGAATGGTAGAATAAGAAGATAAACAGATTCTACCTCATCAAGAATCTGTTGAGATAGTAAACTTGGGAAATGAAGAAAAGAGGCAAGAAGTGAAGATTGGGACCTCCATTTCAGATAACACTAAACATGATTTGATCGCTTTGCTTCATGAGTACAAAGATGTATTTGCATGGTCGTATCAGGACATGCCAGGATTGGATGAAGATGTAGTGGTCCATAGACTCCTACTGAAACCAGAATGCAAACCCATTCAACAGAAGCTAAGACGAATGAGACCTGAAATGCTGTTAAAAATAAAAGAAAAAGTCAAGAAACAATTCAATGCTGGCCTCCTACAAGTCTCCAAGTACCCACAATGGGTAGCTAACATAGTCCCAGTACCGAAGAACGATGGTAAGGTACGAATGTGTGTGGATTACCGCGGTCTGAATCGAGCAAGTCCTAAAGATAATTTTCCTTTGCCACACATCGATACCTTGGTGGATAACACAACCAAACATTCATTGTTTTCGTTCATGGATGGATTCTCGGGTTATAATCAGATAAAGATGGCTCCTGAGGATATGGAGAAAACTACTTTCGTAATGATGTGGGGAGCATTCTGTTATAAGGTGATGCCGTTCGGATTAAAGAACGCTGGGGCAACATATTAGAGGGCCATGGTGATGTTGTTTCATGACATGATGCACAAAGAAATAAAAGTCTACGTCGATGATATGATCGCCAAATCCAAGGGGGAAAGAGAGTATGTTGGGAACCTTAGGAAGTTGTTCGAAAAACTGAGAAAGTTCCAACTGGAGCTTAATCCAGCTAAGTGCACGTTTGGGGCTATCTCGGGAAAATTGCTAGGCTTCATCATCAGTGAGAGAGGTATTGAAGTTGATCCAGATAAGATAAAAGCCATACAAGAACTACTACCTCCGCGCACACAAAAAGAAGTCAGAGGATTTTTAAGGAGGTTGAACTACATCGCTCGGTTCATTGCTCAGCTTACCAACCAGTGTGATCCAATTTTACTACTCATTCGAAAACATAATCTGGGAGAATGGAACGAGGAGTGCCAAGTGGCTTTTGACAAGATAAAACAGTATTTGTCTAGTCCCCCGGTGCTAGTACAGCCAACTCTAGGAATGTAATGACCCGAATTTTTACAGTTATCGAAAAAATGCATTTCCAGGTCTCCGTTTCTGAAAAATAGATTTGTAAATATTTATTAAAAATATTTACGAAGTTAAGAGAGTGATAAATTAAAGTTTAATGAAGCAAATTAGCTTAAATAAATGATAATTAGATAAAAGGATTAAATTGAACGAAGTGTGAAAGTTTAATTATAGGATAAAGAAATTGAAAGGACTAAATAAGTAAATAAGCCAAAGGAGTGCCAAGTGTATGGCAAAAATAAAATACATGTGTAATAAGTATTATACATAAATTTGTAATACATGTATGTATTTACTTATTATTTAAGTAAATAATTAATGTATTTATTATTATTAAATTGATATTATATGATGAATAGATTAAATAAAGACAAGTGTATGGTAATGATTTGGTACAAATGTATTAATAAAAAATACATAAATTTGTAATATATGTATTTGATATTAAATGGATATTTATTATTTAGTGAAAGATATTTATTAAATAAATAATTATATTATAATATATTTATATGATAAATAAATGTAAAATGACAAGTGTATGGTGATGATGAAATACAAATGTAATAATATATGTGTGCCCAAGTGTAAAATAAATATTTGATATTAAGTAGATATTTAATAAAGTCATTATTATTATTATTATTATTGTTATTATATTATATATATATATATATATATAAAGTAAAACAAAAGAAAAAGAAAGAAAAAGAAACAGAGAAGGAGACGAAACAGGGGAAAGAAAGGAAGGAAGGAAAGAAAAATAAAAGGAAAATTGGGGTTTTTGAAGCCTTAAGCTTTACTAGGTAAGTCAATTTGATCCATTTTCTTGCAATTTTGATGTTTATGGAATTCTAGAGAAGAGTACTACATGAATTATATCAAAAGTTAGGAAGTTAATGAATTTTTATGTGTTGATTAAGTTGAACAAAAAGATGAATTAGGGGTTAAATTGATAGAAATTCAAGTTAGAAATGAAATAAGGATTGAATTGTAAAGTGATTCATAAGTTTTATGCTTTAAGGACTAAATTGAAAGAATTTAGAAATTATGATTTTATGATGAAAAATAGATAATTATGTCTAAGTTTGGTTAAAATTTGAGTAGAAATAAAGTATGAATTAAGATAGAAAAGTAAGTGAATTTAGTTAGGATTAAATTGAAATTAAAGTAGAAAATCAACATTTTGCATTATGACTGTTTGGGACAGCAGCAGTAGTTTAAGTTTGAAAAATCACCAAAAAATTTATAAATTGAATTAGAGGATGAATAAAATATGGAATTAAATCTTATTGAGTCTAATTTTTTATAGAAGAAACGGTGTAAGCAATTGAATTGAAAATTATAAGATATAATGAGTTTTATTAGACAAGGTTAGAATGAATTTGAGTTCCCCTGTTCTGACTTTAGAAAATCAGAAAAAAATTGAATAAAAATAATTAGAGGCTTAAAGTTATATGTTTAGAATCCCTAATGAGTCTATTTTCAGGATAAATCAATCGGAATATTATCCGAGTTCTGTACTGTGAGATAATTATTTTTTAGTGAAGAAGGGTCGAAACTGTCAGACAGTAGAATAGGGGTGAATTTAAAGAATAAACTGTATTTAATGGCTAAACGAAAAATTCTAAAAATTTTATGGTAAGAATATTTGTGAGTCTAGTTTCGGAGAAATTAGCGGATCTTAATTTAGAATTCTGTAACTCAAGATATAAATTAGTAATGTATTAATGATTATGAATTGTATTAATTTCGTAGTCAATGTGGTACCGAAATCTCACTAAGAAAGGACAAGACAAAGTCAACGGAGTTAGCTCGGAAATTACGGTTTGTATTTTTATAATCCGAACTTAATACTTAAATTGTTAGATTTATTATTTAATATATATATGTAGTAGGTGTTTTGAGATGATTATATGAATTGGATTGAATATTGATTATATTGAATTGATTTATGAATATATGTGAATTGTTATTGAATTGAAATTGAAATTGAAATTGAAATTGAAATTAAAATGTAAATTGATTGGAAAAGTGAAACAAATAAAATACATGAGAAGTTAATATTGGAATGGCTTTGATTGGATGATATGGAATTGAACCAAATTGAATTGAATGTGATTATTTGAAATGTATATTGATTGAAAAGAAATTAGTGATTTTAAATTTGATTGGATAATAAATAAATGAATAAATATGAATTGAATAAAAATAAAATAATTATGAATATGTTTAAATATGTAAATTGTGTATTGATTGAAAAGTGGTTGGAATTGAACCGAAGTATGATTATATGTGAATATCTGAAATATGTATTGGTATTGAATTGTATACTGATTAGAAAGTGGAAAAGTGAATTTGAATTGAATTGAATTGAATGGAATTGAATGGAATGGAATTATGATTAATTGAAATGTGTATTGGTTGGATATTGAAATATGAGAAATTGTGATTAAATTGAAAGCGAATTTAAAATAGAAAAATGATTTGAATACCCTATTAACTAGTCGGACTGAGTCAGATATAGTTGGCATGCCATAGGATTTGGAAGTGTTCAGGCACTGAGTGCCATACTGGTGTGTTTGGTTGGAATCCGTATATCCGCCAAAGTCCGAGTCTTGTTAATAGGGGTAAATATGAATATTAAGTAAAATTGGAATAAGAATTAAATTTCCTATTAACTTGTCGGGCTAGTCGGATATAATTGGCATGCCATAGGATTGGAAGAGTACGGGATTTATCGACTTTACCGATCGGGCACTTTATGTGCCATATTTTAGGCACTTATGTGCTAGTTACTGTTACCGCTACTGCTACTGTTACCGATTCGGCACTTTGTGTGTCGAATATTGTTACCTCTTCTTTACCGATTCGGCACTTTGTGTGTCGAATATTGTTATTCTTATCAAGATTCGATTCGGCACTTTGTGTGTTGAATGTTGTTATCATTACCATTACCGATTCAGCACTTTGTGTGTTGAATCTCATTCTTCATATCTTATTCTCGTTCGGATTTGTTCCGATGAGGTACTCGTGTACCGCATCGCTCGTTATCTTTATCGCTTTTGACGGCCGATGAGGCACTATGTGCCGCATCGGTGTGTTGGTTGGATCCGTGTATCCGCTCGAGTCGAATCATGTTAATAGGGTAAATAAATGTATAAAATAACCGATTATTATTGAATAATTGATATTCTTGGATAATTGATCTTCTTGAATATTAGATTCTTGAATAACGAATATTCTTGAATAATTGATCATTCTTGAATAATTGATTGTCATTGAATGAATGATCTCTTGAATAACTTAATAGTTCTTGAATATCGATTTTCTTGAATAATTGATCGTTCTTGGATAATCGATCAATTGATCGATACTGAATAATTGGTTATTATTGAATAATTGATTGTTACCGAATAACTGACTGTTACTGAATTAATAATTGTTCTGAGTGTTAATGAACATTACTGATTGATTAATTGCTATTGAAAAATAATAAATAATTTGAAATTTAAAGTAGACCAAAACATTGGTTGGAAAGTGAATGTTTGAATTCCCATTGAGTTTGAATAGTTCAATATATATAAATTAATATGTTTTATAATTGTTTAAGTGTTCAGATTATAGAAATACCACTAAGTGTATACTTAGCGTACGGTTTGTTTTCGTGCGCAAGTTAAGTTAAGGCTAGACCGTTGAATTAGCATCCCAGGCCGATCCCGAATTCAATGAGGTAAAATATGTTGAATATTGGTAATGGCATGTACCTAGGATGTTTTATGAAAGTCATTTAGGTTGTAAAAGTATTGATGAAATGAGTAAATTATGGTTGGCAACGGTATATAATATGAATTTTGAAATTTACTAAAAATTCGTTGTGATTCTAAATTAGTCCCGAATTGAATTTACTGTTGATATTGGACCGCAAGGGCCCATTAAAGGGACGACATATTAAAACTAGGATGAGTGTGAATATTTATTTTAATTAATGACCAGAATTGGACTGTACTGACTGGTAATGTCTCGTAACCCTGTTCCGGTGACGGTATAGGGTTAGGAGATGTTACAAGGAAGACCGTTAATATTGTATCTGACTGTGTTCGAAAATTCAATGGGTTGTGTACTGGGGCAACATGATGAGTCAAGGAAAAGAGAAAAGGCGATTTACTATCTCAGCAAAAGTTCACAGAATATGAGGCAAAGTACTCGTCCATTGAAAAATTCTGTTGCGCTTTGGTTTGGATAGTTCGGAGGCTCAGGCAATATATGTTGTATCATACGACGTGGTTAATTTCAAAGCTGGACCCAATAAAGTACATGATGGAATCACCTATACTCTCAGGAGGAATGGCACGATGGCAGATCCTACTATCAGAGTACGACATCGTCTATGTGAGCCAAAAGTCAATAAAAGGGAGTGCAATAGCTGATTTCTTAGCAACTCGAACAATGGAGGAATACGAGCCATTGAGATTTGATTTCCCGGATGAAGACTTGATGTGCATCACGGGAAAAGAATATGAGTCATCCAAAGAGAAGTCATGGAAGATGAGTTTTGATGGTGCATCGAATACATTAGGGCATGAGATTGGAACAGTCTTAGTATCGCCAGAAGGGAACCACTATCTGTTCACTGCCAGGCTGAATTTCTTCTGTACCAATAACATAGCAGAATATGAGGCTTGTATCATGGGACTTCGTGCAGCTATTGAACGAAACGTTGAAATCTTAGGGGTGTACAGGGACTCAGCGTTGGTGATATACCAAATCCGTGGAGATTAGGAAGTGAGAGATTCGAAATTAGTCAAATACAGTGATCTAGTGGCAGGGCTGATTAAAGAATTCAAAGAAATAACTTTTAATTACTTCTCACGAGAAGAAAACCAATTAGCTGATGCCCTGGCCACTTTGGCTTCAATGTTCAAAGCTAACAGAGAAACAGAAATAATGCCTCTTCAAATGAGCATATATGAAGTCCCTGCACATTGTTTCAGCATTGAGAAAGAGCCAGATGGACGACCATGGTTCCATGATATCTTAGAATATGTCAAGAATCAAAAGTATCCCGAACAAGCAAATAAGAACGATAAAAGAACAATCAGAAGAATGGCAGTAGGATTTGTTCTTGATGGGGACATCCTGTACAAAAGAGGAAAAAATCAAGTGATTCTAAGATGCGTGGATGTTATTGAAGCCAGAAAAATACTTTAAGATGTTCATGAAGGAATTTGTGAGACACATGCCAACGGTTTCACTATGGCCAGGAAGATTATGAGACTCGGTTACTACTGGCTGACGATGGAAAGCGACTGTATTAGTTATGCACGAAAGTGCCACAAATGTCAAATTTATGGCGATAAAATTCATGCAACCCCTTCGCCTCTTCATGTCATGACTTCTCCGTGGCCTTTTTCTATGTGGGCATGGATGTTATAGGGCCAATTTCCCCAAAAGCTTCTAATGGAGACCGGTTCATTTTTGTGTTTATTGATTACTTCACAAAATGGATAGAAGTCGCTTCGTTTGCCAATGTAATGAAGACTGCAGTTTGTAAGTTTTTGAAAAAGGAAATCATTTGTCGATACGGTTTGCCTGAAAGAATCATTTCAGATAACGCCTTGAATTTGAACAACAAGATGATGAAGGAAGTGTGTGAGCAATTTCAAATAAAGCATCATAACTCATCACCCTATCGCCCAAAAATGAACAGAGCTGTTGAAGCGGCTAACAAGAATATTAAGAAAATTATTGGAAAAATGACCGAGACATATAAAGACTGGCACAAGAAGCTACCATTTGCTTTGTATGCATATCGTACATCTGTGCGAACATCTACGGGAGCAACTCCTTTCTCTCTGGTCTATAGAATGGAAGCTGTGTTACCCATCGAAGTTGAGATCCCTTCTCTAGGAGTCTTAATGGAATCGAAATTAAAGGAAGCAGAATGGGTTCGAGCTCGATATGACCAGTTAAACCTCATCGAAGAAAAACGTTTAAAGGTAATTTGTCACAGACAGATGTACCAAAAGAGGATGATCGCAGCCCATGACAAGAAAATACGGCCGAGAGAATTCCACGAAGGAGACTCCTGCTGAGAAAGATTCTCCTAATACAAAAGGACCTGCGAGGAAAATGGGCACCAAATTGGGAAGGACCATACGTTGTGAAGAAGGCTTTCTCAGGTGAAGCTTTGATTCTCATTGAGATGGATGGGAAAGAGTTACCTAACCCAGTGAACTCAGATGCTGTAAAGAAATATTATGCCTAAAAAAAAAATCAAGATGAAAACCCGAAAAGGGCATCTTGATTAACACAAAAGATCAAGATGAAAACCCGGAAGGGGCGTCTTGATTAACACAAAGGATTAGAATGAAAACCCGAAAGGGCATTCTAATGAAGCAAACCTGGGCTTAAAGAGCAAGGTGGTTGAACGGTGGGTCAAACAGCGAGACTACAATATTTGAAGCATTTCTGAAAGCTTGAAATCTTCTACACAAGAAGCCACCCTCGAAAGGATTCTTGATTAAGAAACGTAGAAGAGTTCATGTGTTGAATATCTAGAGCATTTGTATCCGTTGAATGTGATCCCTTTTCTCTTTATGATACTTTTTACTATCCTTGGTTAACTTTCTTTGTTTGCTACCTTTGAAATAAATAAATGGAGGTATCCCTTTCGTACCTACCTGACCATTTTCATGCACCTCATTATGTGGTTTATTTAAATAATAAACAGTAAAATGACATACTCTGAACAAAAGAAATGTTAAGCATTACCCGGATAAGAATATGATAAGGACAAGAGCCTCAAAGCAAGGACAAAGTTCAACCAGGGGCAAAAGAGTGATATCTAAGAAATGCAGATTGTTCATGAAGCTTGAGGACGGGTACAGGGCCTAAAGAGAAAGTCAAGAGCCGAAGTAATGAATGCAAATCATCACAAAAATCGTGACGAAAAATGACATACGGCAAACATGCCTAAGGCGCATAGCATAATCATGTAGGTATAAATGCATTTAAGACAAACATGTGCATATCATGATAACATCACACATGACATATACAGGTACTCCAGTAGAGCAAGAGGATATGATGATAGCTGTATTGAATCAAAGGAAAAGACACCTGAGTTCCACCAGATGACATGTTTTGGTATTCTGATGTTTTTATTTCTATTTTAAAAAATTAACTCATATTGCGAGAGGTGAGTTGAGCTTCGGCTCACATGCTGAAGTATTTTCGATTTCTGTATTTCAAAAAAATTAACTCACATTGCGAGAAATGAGTTGAGCCTCAAGACATGCTGAGGTATTTTCAATTTCTATTCTTGAATTTCTGTTCGTCAAAATCAACTCATATTGCGAGAGGTGAGTTGAGCCTCAGGACACGCTGAGGTATTTTCAATTTCCGTTTTTCAATTTATGTTTCAAAAATCAACTCATATTGCGAGAAGTGAGTTGAGCTTCAAGACATGCTGAGGTATTTTCAATTTCTGTTCTTCAATTTCTGTTCGTCAAAATCAACTCATATTGCGAGAGGTGAGTTGAGCCTCAGGACACACTGAGGTATTTTCAATTTCCATTTTTCAATTTATGTTTCAAAAATCAACTCATATTGCGAGAAGTGAGTTGAGCTTTAAGACATGCTGAGGTATTTTCAAATTCTGTTTTTATCAAAAGTCAGCTCATATTGCGAGAGGTGAGTTGAGCCTCGGGTCACATACCGTGGATAAAGATTGGAGTTAATCGAAGACACAGATTTTGCCTCCTTGAAGTTGCAGTGAAGCAGGTTGAAGTTACAAGTCTTATCCCCCTGAAGTTGTAGCAGAGCCCTGAAGTTACAGTGGAGCTGATCGAAGTTGCAGTGGAGCACATGGAAGTTGCAGATCTTATCTTCCTGAAGATACAACAGAAGAGTAGATTACAACGAATTTTATATCCTTGAAGATACGAGTAGATTGAAGCCACAAGCCATAACTCTGAAGTCGCGATGGATTGAACCAAAGCTACAAGATGCAGTGGATTAGAACGAGACTACATGGAAAATAGGAGCTCTAAAGCAAGTCAAGACTCAGCAAGACCGGGCAAATTTGGTCTTCCTTGAAAGTCTTTACTCTATTCCCGTTGCACGATAATGAGCAAAGAGGGGCAGCTGTAGAAGCCCAAATAACCCCAACCCACTAAACTAACCCAACTACCCATCCCATTACATTAGCCCAAAACCAATCCTAAACTAATTAAAAAACCTAGTAGCCCAACCTAACCCTAGCCCAAACAAAATCAGAAAAAGAAAAAAAAACCCTAACCTTCCCCCCTAGCCGCTGCCTCTGTCCCATCACCTCTGTCAACCCCCATTCCACCGTTCAACCACCACCTGCAAAACAAAGAGAACACACAAGCAGCAAAAATAGATTAGAGAGCAATGTAAATGGCTATATAAGCCGAACAAAGTGATGTAAAAATGAGATTTTTTGGAATAAAAAGGAAAAAAACAAATCAATACAAAAAACCGAATATTGAGAAGCAATCGGATAGAAAAATCGAATGGTGATTTCTTTGTTTCTTTACTGCTATTATTCTTAGATAAGCATAAAAAATATCAACTCTTACCTTGTTTTGAGGGGAGTGATCGGAGAGTTTAGAACCGAGACTTTTTTTTTATTTCCACCGGCTTTCCTGAGGTTTTTGGGTACCTTAACTACGGATCTAGGATGAGGGGAGTAAAAGGGTAAAAAAGGGGTCGATTTTGCACTAGAAGGTAGCTGCCGGCGACGGACGGACGGTGGTCTGATCGCCGAAAATCGCCCATGCCCAGAGCACCAAAACCCTTTCCCTTTTCTTTTTTTTCAAAACCATAGCTGAAATGAATTTTTTTTTAAAAAAAAACTTGTCTTTTATACCATTTACAAAACGACGTCGTTTTGGTTTAATGCCTGCTGATATAAAACGGCGTCGTTTTGGAGTAAAGCGGGTCGACCCGACCCATCCCAATCAGGATCCGCATGATTTTGTTTGACGGGTTAATTGCGTGAATAGTCCTTCCGCATTTTATTGTTTTGGAATCGGGTTTTTTTTAAATTTTAATTTACCCTGTAATTTGTTTTGGTTTTTGATTTAGTCCCCCATGAAATGCGCGTTTTGGGGTTTGGGAAAATTCCTGGTTTGGTCCCCCTACGTCTTACGCGCGTTCAAATGAGCCATTCCTTCTTATTTTTTTATTGCGAATTCGCCCCAAACTTTCTGTTTCAATTTCGATTTAATCATTTTTTAATTGTTTAGCTATTTTGTTATTAAATTAGTTAATTTTATTATTTTTGCTATTATTTATATTGCAATTTCCTATTATTATTATTGTTACTAATATCAATCTATTACTATTATCATTATTCATTATTTTTATCCTCATTATTATTACTACTACTATTACTTCTATGAATATACTATTATTATTATTTTAAAATATTATCATTTCCTGTTTTTATTTTTGTAACTTAATTCATTAGTATTGTTATCTTTATTTTTATTTTTATTTTTATTGTCGTCATTAATATTATTACTCTTATTATTATTATATAATAGTGTATACTTATTATATATGTATATGTATATACATATTTATATATGGTGTTACTTTATTACTTTATTTTAATATCTTTATTATATTTGCTTTTATATTTCAATATTATTATTATTATCATTATTACTATATATTAGTGTATTTTTTTATATATGTATATGTTTTAATATATTTATGTATATATTTATGTAGCATTATTATTAGTCGTTTTTATTCCTAATATGTATATATTATGTAAATATTTTAATATTATATTATATATATTTTCATATATATTATGTATATATGTTTTTAATATTATATTTTATATATATTATTATGTATATATTTTAATATTATTAGTTATATATCTTTTATACTATTATATGTATATTTCTAATACTATAATGTATATTTCTAACACCATTATTATTTATATATATATATATACGTATTTATGTAGCGTATGAATAGCTTTTTTATATATTACTATCATTTCTAAATATATGAATATATTGTATATATATTGTATATATATTATATATTTTAATGTTATTTGTTATATATTTCTTTTACTATTCCATGTATATATTTTATATCATCTCATGTACATATTCTTGAATACTATGTTATATATATATATATATATATATAATACCATATTATGTATATATTATTATATCTATTTTATCCCTATTATATTTATTATTAATATTAGTACATGTATTTTATTATATGGGTATATATATACTTTTTATATATAGTATTATTTTCATATATCGTTATATTTATTATTATACCTACTATTTTCACTATTGTCACTCATTATTTTATTTTAATGTTATTATGTGTTATTTGGTGTACATACATCTTTTATTATTATTATTATAATAATAATTATTATTATTAGTATATGTTTATATGTATATATCTTTAATATATATATGTATATGTTTATGCAGATTATTAATAATTGTTTTGTAATATTATTATTATTTCTAATATGTATATATATATATATATTTAATAACTATATTATGTGTGTATTTTAACACTATTTTATGTATATACTTTTAATATTATTATTTATTTATTTTAATATGTATGTACATATTTATGTAGTATTATTAATATATATATTTTTATATTATTAGTATTTCTAATATATATTGTACATGTTCATTTTATATATATTATCTATATATATATTATGTATATATATATTTAGTATTATTATGTATACACTTTTCATTGCTATTATTACGTATATACTTTAATATATATATATATATAGCACTATTAGTATTTTTAATATTATGTTTACGTCACTTCACTTATTATTATTATTATATGTTTATATATATGTTTATTTCTATTTCGTGTTTAATACTATTATTATCATGTTTAATATCGCATATATTGTCATTTTTTTAATATTATTGTCATATTTATTATTTGCTTCGATGTATTTCTAACCCTTTTATTTTTTGTTTCCCGCCTATTTTATATTATTTTGCTGTTCACTACTTTAGAGATTTTTATTCATGTTTTTTTACTAATTTCAATAAATAAGGCGATGAACCGATTTAACATTAAGTCATCGATTTCATCGCTATGTTCGGTGAAATTCGTCGGCTCGTGTTAAAAACGGGACACCCTTCTAAAAAATTCTCATTTTTCAATCAGATCACGATTAAATGTCAAATCGAATTCGTATTTTTGAAAATCAAGACAACACCTGTTTAATAAAGATACCAATTTTGGGCGTCGCGAGGGTGCTAATTCCTTCCTCGTACGTAACCGACTCCCGAACCCAACTTTACTTTGGTTTTTGACATAGACCTAAATTCGGCCTTCTTTTTGTTTAAAAAATGAATTTTCTTTTAAAAGAAGAGGATTTTTCAGGTGTCCCATCACACCTAGGAAAAAGGATCGGTGGCGACTCCCATTTTTTTAAATGTAAAGTCAATTTTCAAATTTTCAATAAATTGACTCAACTAGCGACCGAAAGCAAAAAAAAAAAATTTACGTCACTACAAAGAGTATGTGTGAGGTCTTGGGTTCAAGGCTCACCCTGGATAAATGTTTTTTCAAAGACACCACGAATACGAAACCTGTTTTAAAGAGCTTTCGCATGTAATAATGTTTTAAAATCAAAATAATAATAAAGACGTTTTGATATGATTTTCTTTTCAACAAACAACCCTCATTTTGGAAATGAACAAATGTTTTCAAGTCAATCTTAAGATCACACAAAGAGGTTAAATATAGAACGAGTTTTTTCCAACGATATCGCATTTTACGAAAAACACTTCAATGTGACATCGCCAGGTTCGGCCATAATGTCTAGGCCGGGTTTTGGGTATTACATTAAGTGGTATTAGAGTCAAGTTACAAAACTCAGCTGTGGATTTGAGTTTCTTTTAAACTTGAAATTTCTTTTTAAGATTATTTGAAAGTATCTTGAAAAGTTTTACTGAATGTGTGATACACCGAGTATCCGGCGCCGATTCTGTAAGTCTTCTGAAACTGTTGATTGTTTAAATTGAAATACTGAGACTACTGTAGGTAGTAGACTGTACTGAAATACTCTATCTAGGGTAAACTAAAACTATGGTAAGACTGTGATCCGCGAAAATAAACTCTGAAATACTGATACTGTTTTGCATAAAATATCTGTTAATAAACAACTGGAACTGTAAACTGATCTACATAAAACTGTTAATTTATATAAAATGCGAATAGACAATGAGCTCAAGAGGTATTCACGGACGGGGTACAAGAGGCCGTAGAGGGGCTCGGTCCTCATCATCTAGGAATATGCCTAATTTGGATGCGAGTGAGACGCCAGTGTCACCCGCTATTATGGCTAAGTATTGGATCGATGCACTGCCCCAGTTTATCTGTAGACCGCGCTAAAAACACTCAAGTTAAATGTGGTGGTGTTTTGGATCTAGAGTGCGCAACGGGAGCGTAGTAGCGTAGTTATGTTATACGATTGTTCTGATAGTTGAAAATTTTGGGGACAAAATTTCTTTAAGGATGGGTGAATTGTAACGCCCCGAATTTTTGGCCTAGAAGTATTAGGTCTTAAGCATGAGAACAGTTAGGAGGATGCACATAAATATTTATTTGTGCAAGAAAGTGACATAAATGTGTATTTGCCTCAGTGGTTAAGTGTTCTAGGAGTGTGTGTGAGGTATTGGGTTCAAGGCTCACCCTGGATAAATGTTTTTTCAAAGACACCACGAATACGAAACCTATTTTAAAGAGCTTCCGCATGTAATAATGTTTTAAAATCAAAATACTAATAAAGACGTTTTGATATGGTTTTCTTTTCGACAAACAACCCTCATTTTGGAAATGAACAATTGTTTTCAAGTCAATCTTAAGATCACACAAAAAGGTTAAATAAAGAACGAGTTTTTTTCAACGATATCGTATTTTACGAAAAACACTTCAATGTGACATCACCATGTTCGGCCATAATGTCCAGGCCGGGTTTGGGGTGTTACATACATGCCCGTATAGCATACCCTTGTGGGCCCACAAACCCACACCATCATACAGCTGTGTCATGCGCATAACAATGCCCTCGTCAAACACACGGTCGACTTTCGCACACTGCCATCCACACGGCTGGGAAAACGCCTGTGTGGCGTTGACAGTTGGCAATTTTAGCTTTCGTCAAAACCTTATTTTTTGTGATTCAGGAATACACCTGATATTATTTTGATGCAAAATCACTCCCGAGTCGACCAGCACCCCAAAACTCCGAGCAATCTTGACGAATCCGCAAGAGGAGAGCCCCGTTCCTCACGATTTACAAATCGCACAAATATACTGAAGAACTAAAAACCAGAATTGTTAAACAAGATTTCGATAGAATTCTGAACGCGAGATAGCAAAATATTTTTCCCAAACAACAGGAAAGAAACGCCAAACTATTTGGGGATTTGGAAGAAAGAGAAAAAAATAAAATAAAAATAAGATATCCCACAAATCCCTTAATTATCTCCTACTAACCCACTACTTATAACTCCCTCAAATTTTCAACTCAATCGAAACTCTATCAAGCAACCGAACAAAAATTAACATTTATGCTTGCGTAGATATTCGAACACATGACCTCTAACACACTAACCCCCCTTACTACTCAAACCAGTAGGCTCATTCTGATATAAATTAACAGAAAATTATATATAAGCGCTTCCAAAAAGAGTAAGGCTTAGATCAGAAAAATAACAAAATTTGGCAAAGAAGATACTTGAACCCAAGACCTCATACTACACCCAGAACACTTAACCACTGAAGTAGATACTTATTTGTGTCAGATATTTACAGAAACAAAAATAAATTATTCAGGGTTTTACAACATGCCATTTGATCATAACAAGATAAGTTATATACAAACTTAGTTGAGTTGAAAATGAAGGTTTGGATGTTGTCTTCAAGTGTCGGGGCTTCGAGAATCACCTGAACCTATACGCTGAGCAATAGACTCAATTGTTCTTTCATAATTCAAAATAGTAAAGCATAACATTTTCAATATTCCATTATACATACAACTTGTAATATATCCATAAATGACTAATAATATTAAACTTTGCATATTCATCTTCACATGAAATCATGTACATACCAAATGAGAAATCAACCTACTCAACCATTCATCCTATTAAACCAATTCTTATAATTTGTTAATTACCTTTCAAATAGCCATTTAGTACCCAGTCTCAACCAAGAATTCAACATCTAGACTTGTATAAAATTAGCATTAATACAATCAACTTTCACAATGAAATCATTTTACTTACCAATCTATCCTTTCCTGGAGTCTATCGACTCGTACGTATTCATTTCGGTCCTCCCAGGGCTTGTTTTCATCTGAGTTGCACAATAAGTTCTATGCATTCTTATCACAAATCACGTATGAACATATTTCATTCTATAACATCAAATAAATTCATTTCGGTATCATTCATCATGCTTACTTTTTATAACCCCTATGAACCTAACTTGGACTCGGACGGATACTCGGAGCATCCAACCAACACACCAAATTGACACCGAAGTGCATTTTGGTGTACAAAACTCATATCTGGCACACGAAGTGCATCCACGCGTATAAGCGCATATCTAGCACACAAAGTGTATCTACGCACATAAGCGCATAATCTCGTACTCATTCCAATCTTATGGCATGCTAACTAAATTTAACTCAGCCCGACTAGTTAATAAGGCTTTAATATTCAATTCACATTACATTATCCACCATTCATTATCAATTTATCATTTAAATGGAAATTTTTAATTCAATTTCATACCAATCTTATTAGCTTAAACATCTTACTTCCTATTCTCTTCAATTTAGTCATTGTTTTGGTATTTAAAACTCAATCAAGGAAATTCAATCAAAACATTTCATATAGTCACACCATAGAATCATTCCAACAACTCAATAATCAATAAACAAGCATACAAAAATCAAATATCTCTATTTCGAATTATAAAAGTACAGACCGAGGTGTCATGTGTCACTCGTCAATAATTTTCGCTTTCTTCTCCCTCTCGACGATTTAGTGTTGTCGTATAACTACGAATAATCACAAAACATATTACATTATCAATTTCCATCCAAAACATAATCAAATACCAAATTTCAAAAATTTTATAAATTATACAATTTAGTCCTTAAAATAGTTTCAATGTAAAGCCTTGGATTAAAATCTTATTTCACAAAAAATTATTAGGGACCCTCTATTTTCTATCCCTACCTATAATTCATGATAGCTTTTCATTTTATTCAAATTTGTCCCTAATGTATGAAAATAAAAATTAAGGTTTACAATTTAGTCCTTTTCTTATACTAAGCTTAATTTCTAACAATTTAACACCAAAATTATTCAATTCCCCTTAATTTCTAACAAATTAACACCAAAATTATTCAATTCCTCTGCCATGAAAATTTTCTAAAACTTTAACAGTTTTGTAAATTAGTACACGAGTTAACTAGATTAAGCTGCCATGATTTAATTTCCATAAAAATCAAAGAAAAAGGGCTAGGGACTTACTTGGAATTAAAGCTAAAAGCTTAAAAAACCCTTAGCTATGGCATTTTCTTCTTCTTTTTTTCTTTAGAATTGGTGGAGAATATGCAATTCTCTTTCTTTCCACCAAATATATATATATATACCATAATTAAAATGTTAATTAATCATGTTTTTACTAAGATATTCTTAATTAACTTAAATTAATAGTTAATTAATCATGTAGTCCACTAACATATGATTTAACATGGTATAATTATTGTTTTAAACCTTTGGTTAGCTGCAATTTAAGTCCCCAAATCATTACTAATTAAAAAATCTATAGCAATTGGACTTTATAATTTAGTCTTTAGACCCTAATTACTCAAAATTTCGGCTAAGTGGACAATATTATAACTCCGTAAATATCTCTATAAAATATTTACAGATTCAATGAGGTCCTGAAACCATCTTTTCAGACACTAGTGGAAATTGAATCGTCACAAAACCTATAATGAAATTAATATCTTCAGTTTCTATCAAATAAAGAAAGTGAGAAATATATGAAAGAAGGGAAAGTGAAAATTAAATCAATAAAATTAAAATACGTATAGTAGGTGCATGCATTAATACTTCTATGCATATTTTATTTTGCATTCTCTCACATGATTATTTATGAAGTCCATCAATTTAACAAGTTAAATTAACCAGCATGAGTTATCAAATTAAATTAAATAAGTTATCATGAGTTATTAAATTCAAGTAATCAATTTATAGGTTCATGATATTCCAAATTTATAATAAAATATTTAACTAGGGAACTTAATAGTTTATTTGTCACATCCCGAAAATCGGGTTAGTAGAAACTAGGTTAGTGAATCAAGAGTGATCATGTTTCATTTTTGAATTAAGGTTGTAGGAATTTTGTCAAGTAAAGTGATTTCGTTCAATGGTTAAGTGTTGTGTTTGTATGTGTGAGATTCTGGATTTGAATCCTTTCCCTTGAATTTTTAGTAATTTTGTTGCAACCCCTATCTTTAAACATCTGGCTTATATATTATTTTCACTCAACTGACAGAATGAGCTTGCTGGTCCTATATTCAAATCATGTGTGTGCAAGGTGGAATTTTTTTGTTTTAAACTCTATGTGGATAATTGATAGGAGTTAGTAGGTAGTTTTTTTTTTTAATGATAAGGGATATTCTCCTAATTCTTCCCCTCTCAACCGTCTCTCTCCCACTCTCCTCTCTAGTGACGTTCTTTTTTCTCTCCCCTACTTTTCCATTTTTGTTTTCACGTAATTGACTGTTAAAAATTTCTTTGATTTTTTTTCTTTCTTATCTTCCTATTTTCTTTATTTTTTTTCATCCATTTTCCTTTCTGCCAAAACTTCCTTTACTTCATGTTCTTTTGCCATATCTAGGCGTTTTGCTCTAAGTTGTCACTATCACTGTGGGATTTGTTGTTGTGTAGATTCTAAGCGTTTTGTCAGTAAGTTTGTATTTCGATAAGTGATTTCAAATTCTGGTTGTGGTGTTGTTCATCTTTTTCTTTTATTTCAAGAAAGGCATAAAAAGGTTTGGTTTGATCTATGAGTTCAGACTTATCGATTTCGGTATCTTTTGTATTAGGTGAAGATCTGGAAGTAAGTAGTCTTCTGAAGATTTTGAGAGCTATTGAAACTATTTGTTCATTTGTTTTGAATATTGTTTAAGGGTATGGAATTATGCTATTGAATTACTATTCAGAAATGTTCAGGTGTGTGACTCGATTTCATGAAAACAATAAACGATGTAAAGCCGAAAAACCCACTGTCGAAGTCACATGGGATAGGTTATTTGGGCCACACAGGCGTGTGTTAGGCCGTGTGAGCCACACGGATGTGTTGGCCCATTTTTCGTAAAATTTAGTTAGGATCATATTTACAGTGCGATAAAAGGTTAGCCATTTCATAGGATCCGAAATGTGTTATATAGGATTTATAGTTATGAAATCTGACATTTTGCCTCTGTTAATATGATTTTTGAAAGCATGATAGTATATTTTGATGCGTATAGCATGTATGACTTTTATATAAGAAATCTAAAATTCTGATATTGTATGCGTAATGACCGAGAGCATGTATGTGTTATAATTTCCGCATTTGATTTGTGTTTTGATTCATCTGTTTAAGCATGTTTCATGTACGTGCATATGAGTGTGTACTGGGGTGGGATAATGATGTGATGGAGGAAGTGTTGGCAGCTTAACTGCATATTGATAAGTCATCGTTGTTGGGCAACTCGGGTTGGGGGTCATCATTATCGGGCAATTCGAGATGACTTTATTAGAGGGTTAACCACATATTTATTCTGGCAGATTGACTGTAAATCTGGTGGCTTGACCATACTTATCTGATTCTAGCAAATTACAGCATTATATCTGGTAGCTTGACTGCACTATTTTGAAAAGTGATACGCTCACTTATAGGTGTGTAGGGTCGAATGAGTAATTATTACCTTAATTGGTATGTAGGGATGAACAGAGATGGTGTGTTGCGGATGGGGGTAGGATCTGAATTTGTGTTTGCATTTGCATCTGTAATTGAATTTGTATCTGCATTAGCATCTGTAACTGATATGTCTGTTAAATTTATATATGTTTTATTTGTTTGGGCTTAGTTGCACACCGAGCTTTGTAAGCTTACCCAATTTTTTTGACTTCTCAGGTAATCAACAATCTTAGGATCAGACGGCGCGCGAGAACTCGAATTAATTGTTTGGATAATACCATTAAACGATTTATGTTTAATTTTTTCTGGACTATAAATCTATTTTTGGACTTTACTTTTTGGTTTTTATTTATTTTTATCGAATATTGATATTTTAAACATAAAACTGCAAAATTGTACGAAGTGCCAAATTAGAAATCGGTTTTCAAAACTAAAACTCTAAAAATTTTCTGCTGCTAAACTAAGAAAGTGATTAAGTGATTTTATTATGAAATAAGTGTTTTTGAGTATGAAGTTTTCTACAGAACGCACGAAAGGTTTAGCTAAAAAATATTATTTTCTGACCATTTGTTTTTTGAATCTTCGTTTTCCAAAATAAGATATGTTTTGGGAACAAATGGTTAAAGTTTTAAATTTATCAATTTCACATTCACACTTGGGTCATAACTTCTAGGCCGGGCGTGGGTGTTACATTATTGAATTTATATATTTAATTCCACTCATTAAAGAATATTTTCATTTAATCAAATATGATTAATATATTTTTTCATATGAAATTTAAACATTTTATTAAAATAATATTTTAATTAATATCATTTTATTTAATAAATTATAATTAATAGGCTTGTTTATATGAAATAGTTATAATTTTACTTAAAATTTCAGCCAATATGCTATTATAAATAACTAATTTAATAAAGAATGTACTTCGTCACTAGGGCTGTTGTTATGAATGAAAAGTTGTTATAGAGAATTCAAATAAAACATAAAGAACTCGGTCCTACTAGAAATTTTATTATTATAACGAAATATTATTATAGAGAGAACTGATGTAATAAAATATAATGCTTACTATCATTGATGATTAGTTTATCTTCACTTGATTATTTTAAATTTTTTTAAAAAAGGTTGAAATATGTTTGACATCCTTGTGCTCTTTTGAAATTTTGAATTTTATCTCTATACTTTAATTTTTAAGACATTAAATCTTTATTAATTTTGTTGTTAGCATTATTCAGGTAGCAATTATAAAAAAATGCAAAATAAACATTTTTAACTCTAAAAGTTAGACAAATTTTCTAAATTTGATCTTTACTCTTTAAAATATATATATTTTATTTTTTCATATTTAAATCTAAATCATAAAATAAATAATTAGAATTTAAAATTCCAAATTATGAAAAATATAGAAAGTTGCAATAAAAAACATGTCATTTACTCTTTGAATGATAATTAGAAGTGTTCATGAGTAGAATAATCCATCCAACTTAATCGACCTAGCGTGCTTAAGGCCAAGTTTGAGCTTATATTTTTAACACCGAGTCAGTCCAACTACTTTACTGTTTAAAAGTAACATAAAAATATTTTATATTAATATTAATATTTTTTATAATTAAATTTAAATAAAAAATTATTATTTTTAAACAATGAAATGGGTCATTTGAGCAAGTTGGTTGGGCCTGGATTCGATACTAGAAATTTTGTTGAAACCGGACCTCATCCAACCTAATCCAATCTAACCAACGAACCCTTTAATGATAATAAGGTCACTCAAAAGTTTGAGTTATTCATTCCATTCATATTAAATCGAAATTTAACAAATATTTTTAATTTAGTTCAAAAATCATTTATAGACAAAAATCAATTTATTTGAATTTAATTATAAAATATATAAAACATTAATGTAAACTAATTTTAAATAATGATACAAAATTTGAATCAATTTGAATTAAATTCAGATATAAGATATAATGTTTTTCAAACTACACTATTAAAAATTTCAAGACTCAATTACTATTTTTATACCCTCCATAACTTTTTATACTACTAATATTTTAACAACTCAATTGTCATATTTCATACTCCATTAATGTTGATCATGCATGTCAAGTTTAACATAAATTAAAATTTTCTAACTATTAGTTTTATGTAAGAAGAAATTCAATTGTTATATATATATATATATATATATATTAGTATAGATAATATTTTATATTAATACGATAAAGATATCGGATTGATTCAAAAATTTTAATGTGTGATAAGTACAAATAAATTGATAAATTCGATGATTAGATTGTTAAAATACTACTTGTATAAAAAAAGTTACAAATATAAAAAATTGTTATAAAATAAAAAGATAGAAAGTAAAGAATAAAGTGAATGGGAGACTAAAGAGAAAGTGTATTTTTATTAATCAATCGAAAATACAATAGATTTATTAGGGCAAACTTACAAAACGTCCCAATAGATTCTTTAATTCATAATCACCATTGGAAATATGTGTGGATTTCAAATCAAAATCCATCTATTTATGTTGTCATGATTAGTCTTCAATTATAATAAACATGATATAATAAATAAATTATAGTAAAATATACATGAGGTTCTTTAACATCATCGTTATAACCCTGACTGAGTGGTTAAAGACTCTAATGATTCCCATAGTGCGTAGGTCTCAATTGGAATAGCAGCAACTCTAGAAGGCAATCGACAATAGCAAATTTTGAGATATTTTGTGACGCCAATCTAATTGGCACCACAAAAAAACTGACATGGGTGACATCAATCTATTTGGCACCACCCAAAGTTTTTTTTTCCTTCTATGAAATACGAGTATTTATACGGGTGACACCAAATACATTGGCACCACACAAAAAAAATATTTTTTTATTCTACTGGCCAATATTGGTTGATGTGGAAAGGTGGTAACGCCAATGAGATTGGAACCACCCATGTTCACTGTTCATTTTAGGTAATTTACATACTTAATTGAAAAAGTGAGTCATTTTTGTAAATAATAAAAAAGAATTAGGTCATTTTGTTAAAAAAGCCTCTCTTCTTTTCATTTTTCCTTAGCTTTTTCGAATTAAGGCTAATGACAGACAATGAGATATAATGCAGTAAAATGGAGGAAGACGGAGAAGCAAAGACTAATGCCAATCTAATTGGTACCACCAAAAAACTGACATGGGTGACACCAATTTATTTGACACCACTCAAAAAAAAAAATTAATTATTTTTTTATTCCATTGGCCAACCATTGGCTGACGTGGCAAGGTGGTTACGCCAATGAAATTGGCACCACCCATGTTCATTGTTAATTTCAGGTCATTTACGTAATTAATTTAAAAAGTGAGTTATTTTTATAAATAATAAAAAAGTTTAGGTTATTTTAATAAAAAAAAACTCATTTTTAAACAGCTTTTAACATACTTCTGGGTACATTTAAGGTGACAGGCATGCGTTACAAAGATTCCACTATTCTCATGAATCATTGGTTTATGTCAAAATCAGTTTATTGATTTTCTATTACATTGATGCATAGGTTTTTTGGTCAGTTAGAGGATATTGTTTTTCTCTTTTTCTTTTTAATTAATTCATCGGAACCTTCTTTGATGGTCAAATCTTTGGTTAAAATATAATTAAACATACGAATAATTATTTTATCCAAATTTTTAAAAATTATAAGTAGTTTTATTTTCAACTGATAATGTATCATGAAAGTTTTTATACTAAAAGTCAAATTGCATTTTATCTTTTTTATTAAAAAAAATTGAGTAAATTAGTTCATGTACGTTAGATCAAAGAACAAATTGTTCATTTAGTTAAAAATTTCATCTATTTTTGTTGTTAAAAATTTGTTCCTATATGTTAGCATAAAATATACATGGCACATCACATGTAACCGTCTAGTTATTCCGTCAACAATACTAATTTTTAAGTAGAAATTGATGAAAGTTTTAATAGAAAGAACCATTATGCTCTTTGATTTAGCGTTTAAGGATTAATTTTCACATTTTTAGAGTTGAAATGGGCAAAATACAATTGAACTCCTAAGTCTAACACATCAAATATAAGTTGTTCATACAGTCAGGGCAAAGCCAAGATTTTTTTTTTTTCTGTGGGTCAAAATTGATTTAAATTTTTTTGTAATTTTAAAATTTTATCATTATACTAATTTAAATTTTTATAATTTTAGAGAGATAAACTATAAATTTCCCTTTCTAAGGGGTTAGAATTGAGTTTTAAATTTATCATTGTATCAATTTAAAATTTTATAGCTCTAAGAGTTTAAAATAAAATTTTTAACATTTTTAGAGAAACTAACGCCCTTACTTACCTGCCTCCTCTCCTTGCGCGGTGCTATATGTAATAAATGCCTAAGTTATTTGAAGCTAATCCGAACTATCATTTAACGCTTAAACTAATAAAATGATCGATTCAATAATTTTAATATTTTCAAGATTCAATGCAAATATTTTAAAGTTGAAAATCAAATTAAAATAAATTGAGAATGTTTGATGCAAGAAAGAACTTATTTTAATAAGGCATTACCATTCATTAGTTTACACTTAGCTCCCTGTATAATTTTATATTAAACAAAATTGTATATTAAACCTATAGCTTATTCTCAACCCATAAATAGAAAAATAATGTGTTTTAGTTCACTCAAATCTATATCCTCTTATATTGACAACAATGTCTATGTAATCGAATTAAGAGTTAATCGTCATACAGTATGATTTTTCATATAGTATACAATGAACATATAGTATACAATGAATTATGTATCTCATAATTAATATAGAATAAATCACTTATCAATTTTTTCTTTTAAAAGACAAAAATCTAGGAACATGATTTGGATGGAGATGCTGTCTTGTTGATAAATAAATAAAATGTAAATAAAATAAAATAATGTATGTATGGGAACATGGATGGCACATTGAAAAGATGCCATGCATGGTAGGGCATGTTTATGTAATGTATGTGTAGTTATGTCGCAGACATACATCCACGCGGCATCTCTTTAACTCCTCGTACATTTCGTTTTATATTCATTGCCATTTTACACAAATGCCCCTAATGATTATTTATTCTTTTATTTAATTTTTATTTCTTTTATCAGATTAAAAAAGATTTTAATTTGGGTCTTTTTTAACGAGGAATTAGAGGTTTTTGATTGACTTAAAAGCTGATTATGGTCGTGCCAATTAATGATAATTTACATTATTTAAATGCTTAAAGCGATTGTAATGCCACTTAAGATCATGTGATTACATGTTCAAATGATAAAAAGGTAGAATATGAAAAAGAAACTTCAAAGTTGTGTAGATTATTCTATGTTCTTCTATCTTATTGTATTTGTTGTATGGGTTGTTCATGACTCAAATTCATTAATAAAATTCATCTATTATATTTAAATCCAGACTTAATTTAATATAATTTCGTCTTTCTACATTTATAAAGATTAATATTTGACTAATTACAACGTATAATTTTATATATAGTCAATGAATCAGATAATGACACATTATTAAAAATAAAGTTATTCAAATTTAGTTTTTCTTATTGCCGGTTGAATTTTAGCTCAGCTAGCATCTTTATTGTTGCTAATGTAGAAGAACGTGAGTTCGAATACGTTAAAGATTGAGAAGAGACTATAGGTAATTCTAGACATTGTATAATAAAAAAAACAAAGAAAACAAAGATTAAACATCTCGATGCTACACTAAGATTTTGTTTAAGACAACTTTTATGTTCCTATTTCAAATTTGAACTAACTAATGAGGTATAACAATATTTTAGGATAATAAATAGACACAAAAATTTGACCTAATCCATTAATCCATTCATACAAATATTATCTAACTTTTAGTTGTACATTTAAAAATATATATGAATTTTGGTTTAATGTGTAATTTTATATATGAAATTGTGATTTGATTCAATTCTTATAACCTATTAACATAATTATCAATACGTAATCATTTGCATACATAATTAATTATATTTATCCAATATAAAAATAAATTTATATATTTATTTTTAAAATGTATATAACTGAACCAAAATTAAAGTTTCATGTATGCACTTGAACAATAATAAAAGTTTTATATGTATAATTACATGAATCAAAATTCATGTATTAAATTACATATTAAATCAAAATTAATGTATAATTTTAAAATTTATCTTTTTAAGATTGAATTTTCATCTCTAAACTATAACTTCTTTTATAAAAGTACACACATTTTATAGTTTAAAAAAATAAATAAAAGTAGTCTCTTTAGAATCCAAAAGGGACTATTTTCTATGAATCACTTGCTATATATACTTTTGAGAAGGTACGAGCAATATTACAATTACAAGTATAATCGTAAAATATAATTATAAGTAATATATATTTGAATAATTATAATCATAAAATTAAATTATTATAATGCACAAATAAATTAAAAATAAAAATTATTTCAAGCTATTTTTAATGTGGTACTTGTATTATTTTTGATCTAATTTAATATATTTATTTGACAAAAGTTGTATATTTTGGTACCTTAAAGTAATGTTATTTTATAGCATTTAATTTGGATTTTAGGGTTGATTTGATGAAAGTTAATTGTTAATATTTAATTTTTAATTTTTAATAGAATAAATTTAGTATTAATTGTGAAATTATTTAATTTTACATTTAATTTGTCACGGATGTAATTTAATTTGTATTTTAGAATTGATATGGTAAAAGCTTATTATTAATGTTATTAACTAATTTTATCAAATCAACTTTAAAATTAAATTAAATACTAAAAATTCATATTATTATTTTCAGGTACCAAAATCTGTAACAGAAAATACAAAGAAATGAGTTTAATTTGTTTAATGTTTTTCTTGGGAATGTTCCTTTCCATATATAATCAATTAATTGAAAACCCTCTCCTACATTATTTGTCTAAAGGTGATTAATATTTTAATAATCCCCATAAAAACCCAATTAATAAAATAAAAAAACATGCCTTGTTGTCCCCAAAGATAAGTCTTCCCTTTTTGCAATTTTTCATGGGTTAAGTGGCCAACAAAGTACACACACATTAACTTAAATTAATATTTTTAAAAAATATAACAATATTTAATTATTTTTCCAAATGGTGGGATATATTAATGGTTGCCAATGCCATGCACAAACCCTTTGTCTATACGTCCACCTCCCCTACCTTTACTCCACTTTTTGCTTATTTAGATTAGCCTTTGCCATCATTGCTATTTCATGTTTTTCTTTTTAATATGTGGTTTTTATGAGTCAAGTTATATCGTGACTCGAAGTTTTTTAAACAATATTTTAAATAGAATTAAATTAATTTAAATTATAAATAATTCTTTTAAAAATTTGATTTAAATAATATATAGGGTAAAGAGAGGTAGAGAGGCAGGACTCCTGGTTCCTTATAAGATTATAGTTTAGTCTCTAAAAATAATAAATTTTTATTTAATCTTAAAATTGTAAAAAAAACCAATACAATGATAAAATTGTATTTTAACTTTTATAAAATATATAACATAATCTTAGCTCTCAAGAAAAATTTCTGACTTCCCCAGTATATATAATTCTCATTTGATGATTAACTAAGTACTTTAAATTATAAATTTCTTTTGACACATTTATCATTAGTCATTACATCTATATTATTATTTAAATTTTTTATTGAACTTGTGTAATAAATTAACTGAACGCCAAATCATTATTTTTGTAAAATAAAAAATATTAAAATGAAGGTAATTTTATCTTTTCATAAATTTATAAAAATAATAATTTCAACTTAAAACACTGTAAATTTTCTTATAAGTATAAAATGACATTGATTAAATAATAAGTTAAAAAATAAAAACACTTTTAGGTTCATCAATCCCTATGTTTCTCAAGCTGAACAGCTCGTAATAAGGAACAAAATGGTTAACTATTATTTCTTTGTGTTCATAAATTGGTTAATTATTAAAGGCTTCCAGATAAAAGGCTACAAAAACAATGATGCATAAAAAGAGGACTCTTTGTTATAGGATTAGTTGAAATTATTTTTTATTAAATAAATTAAATTAGCTTTTTGTATTAATAAAAATAAAAATTTAACAGAGTTAATATTTATTTTATACGGAATTAATAATTTTAAAATTTTTATGATTTTGTAAAAGAAATATTTTGTTTGTAATTGAATTGCAAATGAAAAAAAAATCTCCTTGTTATTTTTCTAACAGTATATATAGAGGCATGAATTGATGAGAAGAGATTGTATGAAATTGTAATTCCACATCATCCTTATCCCTTTCCAATGGGAAGATGACAAATCAGATTTTTCCTCATAACAAAATTCAAATCCAACTAAACATACTAAAAATTAGGAGGAAAAATTTGATTTGTCATTCTCTTATTAGAAAGGGTTAAGGATGATGTGGAATCACAGTTTCATACAATCTTTTCTCATGAATTGATATAGTTATAAGTAGATATATTAATAACATTTTGCAATATTTACTAATATTCAAAAAATAAATTTTATTATTTAAGTTGAATTGAGCTCGCACCAATTTAACTTTGTTATAATTACCACTCAAGTCATATATGCAAAATTTTCAAAAAACTCCACGTGGACAATAGAAAATGACCCACACCCTCCCATTTGTCTGGATTGTCTTCGGTCGACTTCACTCTCGGTCTACTACAATCCATCCGCTAATATGAGAGGCACTTTCCTTCTCCTGTTTAGATAGCCACACATCATGGCTTAAAAACTTACTTTTCATTGTGAACGCTCCCCAAGTGTAGACATACTCTTCAGCAACTAATGAGATTCACTTATACATAACAACATTGTACTACCTAAATGAATAACAAAATGGACTTTACTGGGCACACCCTTCACGTACTCCATGATAACAACTTCATCTGTAACAACCTACCACATTATATTTGTAGACAAGAGGAGCTCTCCTATAAGTACACTCCCAAATAATGAGAAAAAAAAAATCTTTTGGCCCTTCGAGTAACCTTGAGTACTCATTCTCAATAATCCAACTTCATCATCCTTCTGCCTGTTCTCTTGTCTTTTTCTAACTCTCTGTTTGTTAAAGTGAATCGGTCTCTTTAGCACCACTAAAATCTCCTCCTTATTTTCCTCCTTATTGTACTTTGTATCAATATATGTAAAAACTCGAGTCATGAATAAAATTAAAATTTATACTTAAAATGTTAAACTTTTATATAAAATATTTATAAAAAAACAAATTTTAAATTAGGTGGAATTGGGATGCCATTATGGTTATGATTGGGGATTGGATTGTGGGTGGGGCAATGCCTACAACATGTTAGTGGCTGCCTAGCTACGAGTATTGACAAGAGAAAGCGTGATTGAAACAAAGTTTTTACTATATATGTGATAAAATTTGCTATTAGTTATTATATTATGCTTCAGTTATAGATTTAATATTTATATTTTAATTTAATATTTTTATTTTAATATTTGCATTTTTAAAAATTTAAAATTTAAATTTTAAAAACTAAATAATAACAGCTAAATTCGTTAAGTTAAATTTTGTTATTTCTAAAATCTTATGCGAAAAATATATTATATCACATGTGTTGTGTAATAGCGACTCACGTTTTCCATGTAATACTAAAAACAAGTAATGTAATTTTAGTTAATGAATTGATGGTTACTCGTTTGAGTTATGATTAAAATTTTAAAATTGAAAAAGTATAAGGATTAAAAATGATTAGATTGGAGGGCATGACTAAGTTTACAACTCGTCTAATAACAAAATCCAACCTAACATATTTAACTAGTATTATTTGAGTCAAGATTAAAATTTTAAAATTTGAAAAATATAAAACTTAAAATTAAGAAATTTACGGTGACTAAACTATAACATGCGCATAATACATAGACTAATAGCAAATTTAACCTATATATAATAAAAGAGTAGTTAATTATTATAAATATAGTGTATTGCTCGACAACCCCTAACTTACCTGCTATACTTGAACCAATCAAATTAATGCTATTAAGTATAGATTAATCTCCTTTTCCCCCAAATAAATATTAATATCTTCTTCCTCATTCAAGTGTTTGTTCTCATTCAATTTTGGAATATATTTGGTGCTTTTGTCTGCAATATATATTTTCTTTATAATTTGATCCCTTTTTTGCACTTTGATTATCTGTACTTTGATCTGGTATTAACTAGTAATCCACTATTTAATGTCTAATGTTTACAGTATTTTTATATATAATTTTCTTAATCACTATGATTAATAATATCTAATCGAGGGTTACTTTTTGTTTTTGATTTTGATTTTGATTTTGATTTTGATTTTGATTTTGATTTTGATTTTGATTTTGCCAAGAAAGATCTTTATTTAATTTCTATTATTGATTTTTTTCAAACGAAGATTTCATTTATTGAAAACATTGATAATCTCAGTAGAAATTACAACCAATAAAAAAACCGGTTACATAGAGAAGGGCCTAAAGTCCAACATATTACAATAGAAAGCCCATAGCAAGTCCAAACAACACCCACAGAAAACCCTAGTATCCCAAACAACCGTCACTTCCAAGCAAGGAGGAGGAAGAGAGGACCCTAAGGTCTGATGAGTGGCCACTACAACTAGTCCCGACATCAGCATCTCCAAGTGAGGCTAAATCATTGAAAGCCTAAAAAAACGATGTCGGAATTGCTTTGGCACTGGGAAGAATGCCAAAACAATGAAGGGGTAAAGGTTGAGTTACGCCCTTGGTAGACCAACCATGATGCCATCAGGTAAGGTTGGGCTGGGCTCGAGATTTAACATTTTTAATATAGGTTGGGTTTGGGTAAAATTTTAGGTCAATTGTTCGATTCAGGCCTAAAATTCTGTATCGGCCTGACCCATGATCAGGTCAATTGTCAGGGCTAACATCTCCTCCTTAAATTTCTTGGATCAAAAGAAAGGCTCAGGCCAACATTGGATAGACCACGGTATTCAGAAATCGAAGAACACACTAAAGACATCATCAAATTTGCAACCTTTGTGGATGACACCAATAGAGCCGCTCTTAGGAAAATGAGGACCGCCCACAAAACAAAGCCAGGTGGTTATTCACTGAAAGAGGAGAAAGAAATAAAGAGTGTGAGGGAGAAGAAATGCCACCGGCAACAAGTAGCCTACCTCAAAGGAAGGGAATTTTTGAAAGTCGGAAGGTTTTCTAGGGTTAGCAAAATTTATCATTGTTGGTTTGTTTGTTTAATAGAATATGTTAGATTATCGATTTTGACTTAAACTCGAATACCTTGCACAATCAATTTGTACTCAAAATAAATTTAATCCAATTTAGGCTTCTTTTGAATTATCGATAAGATTGTCTTTGGTGAGGTTAAAAACAACGATGACAGTGAGATTGTATGCTATAGCAATGAGATTAAAATCAGTGGTGGGAGTGCATTTAGAAATGAGGTGAAAATAAAAAATGACTATTAAGGACATTAAATAAAAAATGTATAATCGAGGTATCCTCCTCTATGTCTGCAATGTCATCTCCAATGTTCAAATCTGCATTCTCCATTGGAAGTGCAATATGCCTTACTAGTGTATCCAACAATTGTTGGTAATATATATAATAAATTAATAACAAAATTATATTTAAATTAATAAAAAATTATAATTATAATTATAATTATAATTGTGGTAAATTATAATTAAAAATAATTAAAGTTATATTTATATTAAAAATTGTTAAAAGTAATCATATAATATTTATACTTAATCATAATATAGTATAATAATATAGTATTGTATTAATTAATACTTAAATTATATCTATACAAAAAATAAATTAAATAGTACAAGAATAAATGAAAGTGGTAAAAGAATAATTAGTCTTCTTCCTAGGGTTAGGGGTATGAAGTACTCAATGAATTGTAGCCAAAATTTTGACATACAGTTAGATTGAGGGTTAGTTTAGTAATGCTAAGAAGTATTTTTGAGATAAAAAGTACTTTTGAGATAAAAAAAAAATTCTAAAACAAGATGTTTTCGAGAGAAAAAGTGATTTTCAAATGCCAAAAATTGGCCAAATGCAGAAACAAAAAATTCGAGCTTTTACTGCAACCAAGATCACTTTTGGGTACCGAATTACTTTTTTATCTTCATTTAAACATATTAACGGTATTTTTTATTACTATACACCAACCAAAATCTAATTTGATGTATTTAATATATAATAACATTTATTTTAAATATATTTAACTTTTCTAATTCATGTATTAAAATATTAATAATAAGTTATAATATTTTTAATATTTTATTATAATCTAATTTGATGTATTTCATATATAATAACATTAACAAATTTTAATATCATTTAAATACATTTTTTCATTAACATCATCATGTCTAAAATAGATATTTTATCTTTTTAAAAATATTTTTTACAAAGAATACTAAACACTTTAGAATCAATTTAGGAATACTTCTCAACAAGAATGTTAAATTAGCCTTAATTCATAAGACTTGTGTTTTGCCTAACATATATAAATGTAAGTGCGTTTCAATGGACTGCCGGAATATTCAAAGGAGCCCTAATCATAAAAGGTTTCTAATTCATAATATATTAAATTTGAAAATTCGAATCATAAATTCAAATGACCTAAATAACAACTTAAAAATTTTAAAACCAAAAATAACTCAATACAAGTTAAGTTAATCCTAAATCAACTCAATTTTCAAACTTACCCAACTTGGTGATTGGGGGGATTTTATTTACTTTTTCTTTTCAAAGTTGCACTTTCAGGTGGATCAAATATAGCAAATTAAGGAATTGGGACCACTATTTCAACCCTAATAGATTGCAACCATATCTTTGAATAGCAATACAATAGGGCAGGGGACCTCATAAAATCTTGCAAAATGAGACAAATTTCATACCAGGTATTCATGATTATTAATTAATTTTGGGGTAGATGAAAGGAGTGTGACTATATATATATTTATAATCTCCCAATCAAATATTTGACTGTTAATAATAATATATGGTCCTATATATATTATCAGCTTCATGAAGGTTCAGCTACCCTCTTGACTGCACAAATTCCTTTTATTTTTATTTTTACCTTATAATAATGAGCCACGCATGCTCTGCAATATTTCAGACCTTCTAATCAACAACGAAATCATCATATATGTTTCAAAATTTATCACTGCTCCACATGTTAGCAAGGTTCAGTTAAACTGCCAAATGCCTTTATATATATATAAAACTAAGATTTGTGTAAGGAATTTTGACCTTGTTATACTTTCACAACTATATATAATTATCCAACTCTTGAAATCCGAAACCCGAGTTTTTTTTTTTTTAAACTATTTGTATTATGCATATATACTCAAGTTTAAAGATTACGTCTTAACTATTATATTTTATAAATAAACTACCTAGAAAGAATCAACTCTAGATGTATTGATAATTCATGATCAACTTCCTTCCATAGTATCTTACCATTAAGGGAAGTCAAATCCTCGCTACCTCCTTGAAAGAGAGGTGTCTTGAACCGCTAGATAGTAGGGGCATACTTGCCTGACCGCGACTATACTATGCTCATAGTATGAATAGTTTTTGGGAATTGTCAAATATAATAGAATGATTAGAGCTGAACACTTTTTTTCATCTTTTATGATTTTCCGTTTTTGATTCACGATTTATACTCAGTAAATTAATATTTATTTTAATCGCCACTCTATTAGATGGCGTAGTGCTTCTTCCTCTATGCCACCTATTGGTACTAGTCTAATAGGGTTAACCCACAATACAGACCTATAAGTATAACCTTTCGCTCAATACTCGAATCAATAATTAAAACATTAAAATTACATTAATCGGAGATACACGACAAAAGTAACTACTTTATTTATAAACTTCACAATAATTAATAATCAAACGGATTATCAGAAATAACTTTGTTTATGTGGTATAAGGATGAAAAGATACCAAATGGAATATGATTTGAGAGAATAATAAATACATTACAATACAATAGTATATGCAATGCGAAAAGGTTTTTTGAAAAGTAAAAAAATAATAAATAATTATGAAAATATGAAATCTGTAACCCAATAAGGAGACCAATAGTAAGTAACAAATTATTATTAAATGTTCCACCTCCATCTTCCTCTAGTGTTTATAAATCCACCCTCGATCACAAAAACTAAATAAAACTACTAAAAACACCCAAAGGATTAATCAAAAAAATGACTGGTGCTGGTTCCCCTTGTGGTGCTTGTAAGTTCTTAAGAAGAAGATGCGTTAAAGGCTGCGTTTTTGCACCTTATTTTAGCCATGAACAAGGTGCTACCCATTTTGCAGCCATTCATAAAGTCTTTGGTGCAAGCAATGTTTCAAAACTACTCACTCATCTCCCTGTAAATGAACGTTGTGAAGCTGCTGTTACTATCTCATATGAAGCTCAAGCTAGGTTACAAGATCCCATCTATGGCTGCGTTTCTCATATATTTGCTCTTCAACAGCAGGTTTTGACTTCGACCCTTTGTTTTGTTTGATGTGAATTGACGATTCGAAACCCTAATTTGAAATTTTGGTCCCTTACAGGTTGTGAATCTGCAGGCACAACTTGCTTGTCTCAAAGAACAAGCAGCTTCTTCTACTTTTATTAATGGCACCTCTGGTTCTGGAAACCCTAATAATGTTCTTCTTCAAAGCTGGTTTCATAATAACTCAACCATGGCAGCACCCAACTTGAACCCGAATCTCTCTGAAAATGGGTTTTTGGATCCGAATTCGTTAGTGAATTATGAGAGTTCATCGGTGATTTCATCATCATCAGGTGAGGACCGATCTTCGTTTAATGCTTTTGGGGAGGCTGTCCCTTGTTCCATGGCTTCCTTTGAAGAACAATGGAGTAATTTCCAGGATGTTGATGACTTTCAATCAATGGCTTTTGGCTTTGTTCATCACTCATGATTTGGGTAATATCAATGGTCTTTTAGCATAAGATCCAGCTTTCTCAGTTTTGAAGTTAAATATGCTGCATATTTTGTTAGAACCCTAGAAAATCAATGTTTATATGCAATGGGAAACCCTAATTTTTTTCCCTTTGTCACCTATAAGATCTAGTGTAAACTTTGGATATTGGATTTGATAGAATAATAGTTTATTTCTTCTCTCTCACAAAACTGGAGATTTTTTTATGTTTTATGATTTATGAAGAGTAATTTTTTTTTTTGCGGTTAAAAACTGTGGAACCTAAATTAATTAACTAGTTTGAGTCATGATTGATATGATAAAATTATTGTTTTTGGCATCATAAGTCAGTTCGAGTTATATGTTGTCCATCTCTTTCCTACTTTTGTAATGATAAAAAGTCGTTTTGTTTTTACGCAATTTTCTTTGATGAAATTTATTATTCCAATAAGTTTAGTAGCTCAAAATATTATCGATAGATTGTGTGTGATTAAAAAACTTTTATTAAAATAATGTGTGGATTGACATCATATTTTGAATTTAATCTAAGTAAAAATGTTTATGATTTAGCTTAATTTATGAAAATTTTGAAAATATATTAACCAAAAGTTTAGATAAGAATTTAATGAAGTTTTGAAATGTAATGTTTAAAATTATAATCTCTAAATTTAAATTTCATCCATATTTTATTATAATTAAGTATAAATTCGTAATTTTATTTTATTTTTAAATAATTTTATTATAAGTTTTGATTATATATGTTCTTTTGACACAATGCTTAGAACTATCCATAATTACTCCTGTCTCATAAATAGGAAGATAATATGCTTCAGTACACTTGAACCCACATCTTCCTGTATTGATAAAAGTACTCATATCAATCGAATTGTAATTTTATTTTTTTAAATATGAGTTTAACAGATATGAGTAGAGCACTATTAATATGTTTTATTTTCCATTAAAGTATACATGATTATGATCCCAAGGAACCTAATTTTGGCCTTAATCCACCCGGTTTTAATTTTTTCATTTTTTAATCTTCAATGTTTCCCATATGTGTAAATTCACATTATGAACATGAGGTGGTGTTGATTTAATCTCTTATTTACTTGTTGCAATATTAATCTAATCTCTAAACAATTAGTTATTTAATGCTAGTTTGTTTAACTCATAATTTTCAATTTTTTTAGATAATCTCTTAAATTTTTAAATTGAAAGATATTTGTATTTAATTATATTTAAACTCGTGATTTTTAAATGATTTTAATAACAATAATGTCAACACACTAACAACATTATTAAATTAGCACCATTTTATGCTTGGATATTACATACATAAATAATTTTATTAATCAAATATGAAAGTAGATGTATATATTCATTTCTTTAAATGGTACAATTAAATCAAAATCAAAGTTTTATGTGTATATATGAACAACAATATAAATTTTATATATATAATTATACCAAATAAAAATTCATATGTGAAATTAAACATTAAAACAAAATTCACTTATAAATTTAAACTTGATTTATTCCTATCACATTAATCAAAAGAATTTACTAGCAACTAGTCTTTGTTGCAGTTGTGTCATTAAGAAAAGCCCAACTAAAATTTTATAAGTTACCAATTATAGCCCATTTGGATATGATTGTCTATTAACCCTTTAATGACTAATTTTTATGATATGATTCTAACAAATGGCTTGTAATGCCCAAAATAGTAAGAAACATAAAAATGCTTGTATAAAATTATTAATGATTTATTCATACATGCAGGCAGTGGCGGAGCTAATGTCCTGATAAGGCTTGATCTCTTGAAAAAAATCTTTGGCCTCTAAAAATAATAAAAAGTTAATTTAATTATTTAAATATTATAAAGATATAAATTATTAAAATAATAAAATTACATTTTTACTATCGTAAAAATACAATTTAATTTTATTTCAAAATAATTTTTAACTTCACCACTACATGCAAGAATAAAGGCTATGGCCTTTCCCACTTAATGGTAAAAATTTAGCGTTAATTTTTCTACAAATAATGAAATTGTATAATACAATAATCAAATTGCATTTTAAGTCCTTTAAAATTTATAATTCTATTCTATTTTAATCTTTCAAATAAGTTTCTGACATTACCCTGCACTACATGGTCTAACTCCATAAATTTAATTCAAGATTTCATTCTTCTTAATCTTTGGTTAAAATGTGTCTATAGTTTATGTACTTTTTGAAAATTAAAATTCAATTTTATATTTGTATTTCTGGAAATTTAGTTTATTTATTTTTAGATCTCAAAATTTAAGTTTAACTATTAACACGGTTATTTTTTATTAAATTTATTGCTGTGATATTTTGGAAAAAAACTACTCATTTAGTAGCCATGTAATAAAAAATATTATAATTAACTTGAATTTAACAAAAAATTAACAAAATTAATAGTAACCTGAATTTTAAAAAGTAGATGGACTAAATTCTTGCAAATACAAATACAAGGATTATAAGCATATTTTAACCTAATTATTTTTATATTACTAATTATATATGAGGAATTTTTATAGGTTCTAGTCATATTTACTTGTTTTGACACGATACTTAGAACTACTCATATCTCCTCCCTAACTATAAATAGAAGGATAATGCGTTTCAATATACTCAAATTAACATTCTCTTACATTAACAATAAGACTCATAAAAGAATAAGCTTACATTAACAATGACATTATTCAACTTTGATTACGCCTATATAAAAACTCTCTCTCCATATATATATATATATATATATACACGAGACAAACGACAATATATGAAAAGATAAGATTAATAAGCTTAACCTCATAGACAATATTTTTTGATAAAACCTCAGACAATATTTGTGCATTGAGTCAAGGGAACATTTTGTTCATAAAATATTAATAAAAGACATATATATTGGTACTGTTTTGTATATCTATTTATTAAAACATAAAACTCTAGGTAAAATGAGTTTTTTATTTGAATAATTTAATTATAGGTTCTGTTTTTATGACATAATGTTTAGAATTATTTATAATCTCTCTCTAATTTATAAATAGGATAATGTGCTTCAATACACTTGAACTCACGTCCTTTTGTATTAACAACAATATCCATACCAATCAAATTAAGATTTTATCAATTAGATAAAATGAATTTTAAATTCACATTTTATGATTTTTTTTATTGTCAGTGAAAAATGAGAATACATAATTTAAAGATTTTAAATGATATTTTATTATTCAATTTAGTGATCATAAATAAAATTATAAACTATCAGGGTATCACATATTTATATAATATTAAAAGGAAACATAGGGTTGAAATTTTGTATGTAGATGTGTAATCTAATCATTGGGTTAATTTGAAGATTATCAAATGAAAATGGTTGTATTATTGTGGCTCAAAAAATAGTAAAGTATGAAAGGAAAAGTTAACCACTCCCCAGTAATTTAATTACACCAATTATATGAGAAAAAGACAATAATTAATTAGGCAGCCCCAGTAATTTAATTGCACCAATTATATGAGTTCAAGAGTTGAAGATAAAGCTTAATCCCAAGTTGTAATAAAAATTGATTAAACAAAGAGGTAAAATTTGCCAAACATTATAGGGATATGATGATAAACCTAATCTAATATATATATATATATACACACACACTTCAATTTACATTTTTAACTTCCACATTTGAAAAATTATTCGATGTGGGATTGTGAAGATCAAAATTAAAATAATTTTGATAAAAATTAATTAAAATAAAAATTAAAAAGTTAAAAGTAAAATTAATTAAACACAATATATTTTTCTTTAAAGAGTTGAATTTTTAAAAAATACTTTTTAAAAATTAGAATATATTTTAATGTAATATATAAAATTGTTTTAAATAAAATTTAATTATATGCATTCAATAATCCCGTGCAATTCATATTTTATACTAATTTATTTTGGGAATTGTTGTTCGTACATGCATCCTTCTTTGAAAAAAAAAATTCCCTACCTCTACTTTAATATTTTGAGGTTTAAATGGATGTTATTATTAGTTGTTGTTAGCACTCGGTTGATAAATAAATTTATTATTACTCACACATAGTTGATAATATTATTAGTCGTTTCAGTGTTTGTGTTTGTGTTTTTGTTTGTTGTTGTTGTTTTAAGAGTTTTGTTTTAGAGTTTTTTCGATTTTTTATTGATTACTTTCCAATGTCTGTTATCTTCGTTTAATAATAAAATATATTTTTTAGCTGAGAAAAAATAAAAATATTGTTATTACTCAACAGCAACAACTAATAATATTATCAATTTAGATAAACTAATAACATTATAAAATAAATAATTAAATGATGGTAAATTGAAGGATTAAATCTTTAATTTCAGCATAATAGAAGGATTAAAACCATAATTAGATAGAAGGAAAGGAAAGAAAGATTACCATCATCTCTGGTCTTTTTTATACAATACCTTAACTATTCATAATTCCTAATATTTAAAGTAAAAAATATTTAACGATTTCAACCGAACTAATATTCAACCGATCTTTTCTTAGGATAAGCTTGGAAAGAAAACTCCTTTCTGTTTTGTATTTTCTTGCATATTCATCATGATTTGAGCTGATTCAAAAATATTCTCAATGTTGTTATGTGAATTCATAGAATTTTGAGCTAGATGAGCTTTGGCTTCCATTAATTGAGCTTGCAGGAATGCCACCTACAGATATGGAATCAAGAAAATATAATCATATGCAAGATCACAAAATGGTTGCACTTAATCATAAACAACGGTTAAAATATATTTGTTATGACAGTAACTATTATCAACTCATTAACTCATTAGTTTATCGAGTCCTAACCTGCATTTTGGATGGGTTTGCACATATGTAGTATGAGCAAGTCCAATATGAGGATGCGTAATACGTAATACTTAATATGAGTTTACCTACACATGGTGTGAACCCACGTCGAGTATATGCGTGATAACCCTAAGGTAGGGTATGTGTCATCATGTATGGAGACCTACTTAGCATGTTGCATCTATGAACATTGATTGTATCATATAAATACACAAAATTAACACATCTAAAGGAATATACAGAAAAACTCAATAATACTATAAGTCTTTATATTGTTTGAAAATTTAGAATTTAATCCTTATACTTTTATTTTTAAAACTTATTTCTTTTATTTTTCAGATTTTAAAATTTAGATTCAACTGTTAACACAGCTTAATTTTTTTTGTTAAATTCAAGTTAATTATAAAAGTTATTTTTTAGTTACTTGGCTACCAAATGAGTATTGTTTTATTATTTCAAAATATCACACCGATAAATTTAATAGTACTAACAGTTGGACTTAAAGTTTAAAATCTGAAAAATAGAATGATTAAATTCTTAGAAATAAAAATACAAAGATTAAATTCTAAATTTTTAAAAATACAGGGATTTATGGCATATTTTAACCTATAAGAAAAATAGTTGGAACCTGTTGTTGTAAGGTGAAAATATGAGCAACACAGCCATAAACAGGATCTTGAATCCTTGCTTGAGCTTCATAAGCAATGGTGGTAACCGCCTCAGGACGATCATGTGGTGGGATTTGCAACAGCAATTTGGAGACATTGCTAGCACCGAAAACTTTGTGAATGGCAGCGAACTTTGCAGGGCCTTGTTCTGAACCAAAATAAGGGGCAAAAATACAGTCATGGGTGCATTTTCGTCTTAGGAACCTGCACGCACCACAAGGGGAGGCAGTACCACTGCTAGATGATGATGACGATGATGATGCCATGGGAAAGGACTGTATGAGAGATATGATGTTGGGAATTTTCAAATCTTACAGGATCCTTAAAGGGGTGGTGAGACAGGGTGTTAAAGGGCAATGGAGTAGTCTTATAGGGAATGTGATGGAGGGATACTAAAGGAGATATGTAGGGTTGTAATGCAACATTAATTTGTTCTAATTATTATAAAATTGGATAATTATTCTACACGGAATAAAAAACTATATAAGGGAATATAAAATATTGTCATATGTCATTTTTTTATTATATTTTATTTATAAAAGAGCACGTGACAATATTTTTAATTTCATGATTTAATTAATTATTAACTTAATACTGAAATGATCATATAAAATACAATCAATAATGAAATTTAAACATAAAATATCACATCCTCTATTCCAACTTAATTATTTAAATCAAATCTTATGTTTTACATTTTGGCCAAAACAATCCTATATTTACATAAAATATCATATTTTCCTCATCTTCAAGCTACCAACTCTGTTTTGGTTATTATCATACTTGTGGAACATTTTTTTTTGTGTGTGTGTTATTGGGAAAAAAAATTCAATAGCTAGCAGCCAAAAAATTTTACTGCACCAGCCGGGAATCGAACCCGGGTCTGTACCGTGGCAGGGTACTATTCTACCACTAGACCACTGGTGCTTGCTTAGTGACTTAGGATAATTAAAACTTTTAAACGAAACTAAAGGTTGATCGAATCAAGACTTAATTAATTACCTAAAAGATGGATTTAAGTGATAGGATATACATGGGTAAGAGAAATAAAAGTAATGAGAGAAGTTACTAATCTCTGAGATAAATGATGAAAGAGCATATATATATATGTATGTAAATATAAATATATGTATGCACCGAAAAGGGGAATACGGCATGTGAAAAGAAATTTCCCCAATCAATTCAAAAGTGTAAAAGGCATTATGCTGCCTTGCTTCATTGTTTAGTAATTATTAAATGGGTTTGCTAGCTAATTAATTCATGTTTAAATTGAAAAAAGAAATACATCAATGGCTATATATATATATATATTACATAGCATATAACATGCCAATTCAAACCATGATAGAATTGGCCTTTGCCAGCCAACCTTAAGCTATAGGTCCCTTCTGATGCTTCTTTGGTTGTCAGTGTTTGCAGCCTCCTCCCTACTTTCTTAACAATGCCTTTTTCCACCTTTTTTGGTACAAAAGGAAGCTCCAGTCCAAAGAAGCGGAGAAGATTGTAGATGTTAAGATATGAACCACACAGAGATATTGGACGCAACTTCTTAAGGATGGCTACATGAACCAACTGACTAAGCTCTGGGGTCAACAATGCTTGCCTTCTTGATGAAGCACAACAAACATCTCAATCGTAATTGGTTCATTTTGTTTTTCGTTAACAAAAATATATAACACAGATAATGCAGAGAACCTCATTTTGAGACATTTTCAATATACTTGTTAGAGACGAGTCATGGCGACTGTTAGTGAAGATATAAATGAAACTAACGCATATCCACTTAGGGGAATTGCATTTTGAAAGGATTAGCTAACTATTTGACCTAAAGAACCCTAAGAATCTTACTCCTATATACAAATCTTGTATCTGTTACGTGTAAGAATGTGGTTTGTGTTTTGCATGCCTACACTGTGATTCTCTACTAAAATTGTGTTTATATCTGTAATCTACAGATAAGAAGAAGCAGAAGCACAAAGATCCGTCAGAAGTAGTCATCAAATGCCCCCTCCTTATCACTGTCCGCAGTACCTGCACAATACGGGTCTCCGAAACTAAGAAAAATGAAACAGTTGCTACCTACACATCCTCCCATCATCAAATATTAACTAAAATGAATCTGCTAAACCAGGCAATTTTTTTTGTCCCTAGAAGAGAGGTGTTACTCTAAAATGAAGCTAAGTCTGAGCCCAAATCGCATTTGCATCAAGAAATCAAGGCTAACCTGTAATTTCAGTGGCTGTAGCGTCTTTAACATGCACCTGGGGAGCTTTAGGACGGGGACAAGAGTTGTTGGCTGAATCATGACCTGAAGCTGGAAATGCAAAATCTGAGCCAGTTGATGAAGCATCAGAGTTGTCCGAATTATCAAAGTAATCAACTCGAGCAATCGGTGGAGAGGCTGGTTTTGAAATTGATGGAGTCTGTAAAATTGTTTTAAGTTGTGAAAATTGCTCAGACATACTGAATAATAGCCTGAGACATTGAAAAACCAGAACTAGTGTAAGTAAACAAGGAAGCAAGAGCTTTATTGAATGTTAACTAGCATGGTTGTAACCATAAGGCAGTTATCAGAACAATCTTAGAGATATAATCAATGTAATGCAACTCTACTCGGTAACTATCGTTGCCAATGATTTCTTTCCCTTGTATTTTTCATGTGATATCCCCATTTTCCTTGCAGTGTTGTTTCACCAAAAGCAAGTTGCACTGATCTTGAACAGAGTGTGATTTCATCAATGATCTCGAACCATAAAAAAATATTTCCGTAAAATTTAAAACTTTTTAATCATATATCATTGTATTTTCTTAGAGGATATGCTGTTTGCCCAATAAATATAAGGCTAGAACAATTTCCGAACAAAAAACATAGCAAGTTATCCAAAGCTAACATCAGTAAATTGTATGATACATTGTAAAGGGTGATAAAAAAAACACCACCTGTTCAAAGATTCTTGAAGCTGATGTACTTTCTTTTCAGTTTCTTCCAATTTCTTGCGTCTTTGCTCGCTTAATTCTTGGGCTTCAGCATGTTTCTTTTGATATTCATCAGCTCTTTTCTTTTCTCCTATCAAGAGGACCTGTAAGATAAAAAAGCACTCTTAGTGAAAACAACATTAAAAGGCTCAAAATTCAAAGCTTGTAAATAGTTATCTCAATTAAGATATGGTGAAGCATGCCAAGCCAAACAAGAAAACATAAAATGACAAAACTCTATCCTAATAACTTATGGTTTGTTTCCCATGGCTCAATGGCAATTTCAATGAACATCTGTGTGGCTAAAGCATGGTCTTCAGTTTTAAGAATTCGAACTGGAACTAATTGATGTAAAAAAAAGGAAATCTCAAATGAACACCTTTCATCCTTGTGCTTAGAAAATGGGACATGGGTGCCGCTAAGGTTTCCATCAGTAGCATGAGAAGCAACACTATCATAGCTTGGTAGCAGAGTTTTATAAGATGCAAAGTTGAAATTAATGTTAGATATTCAGAAGTTCTCGATTTTATTTCCACCAATCCAGATCCAGATGAAAATGAGCTCGAGAAGTTACAAAGATGGTTAAGTGCTCACTAGGTTCTAACCTGAAAGATAAAGGACCATCTATTCCTTTATTGATCATTCCAAATTCAATTTTTTTTAATAATAACTCAAAAGTATATGTGTCTATGTTACTTAACCTTTTTCTGATGCTTTGTTTAATTTCCTTATATCTGCACACCTTGCAGGGTTCTCTCACATCAACAATTTTGAGATTAGGCTGCTTTACAGGTCAAGAGTAATTCACCATAACTTTGAGATAGCATGCAACGTTTTTTTAATGAAAATTTATTAGGCCACACAATTTTTATTCCTTTACATTTATCTGGAAACACAATTGAGAAGCATATGTGAAGAACAATGGATTAATCAAAGAACAGAGTTATCGTAGCAGTACCTTTAGCTGTTCAACTTCTGATGGAAGGTCCTCAGCTGTTAAAACATCTTGGATGGGGCTTGATATTTCTTTAACGATATGATACAGTTCATTTGATTCCTCTGTGACCTCTTGCTCTTTGTCAGGAGACACATCGGTATTGTCAGGTTCGTTCTGCTCAAGTACAGCTACTGGAGGATCGGGTAGCTCTTCTTTCTCTTGTACTTTGACCTATACAAATAATAGTTCAGTTAGAGATCATGAATACTAAATGACACAAATTTAATCATGATAAATTTGTCAACCCTCGTAACAGCCAGCGTAATGTCTGCTAAGCATTTTCTTCTCATCATGCAATTCAAAGCAATGGAGGAAAACCCTCGTCAATTTCTTAACTTTCAAATTCTCAGACAGTGCAGAAATTCATAGTTTAAACTTTAAAGTGCCCTGCTTAAAAGTGTCTTCACTAAAAGATACCACACATGCAGATAATCGTTGTATATGCATACATAGATGAGTGCATATACATTTATGTTTGTATATATGATCTTTAATACAAATAATCTATAGTGCTCACCGCCTTTAACTGATATACAGGTTTATCTAGACAAAACCTTTCATTTGGACAGAAAAGGACATCAATGTTTATATCTTTCAACAGTTATTGACTCAAACTATTGAACTTTGGTTGCTTAGTTTCTAATTCTAGATCTATTTTTATTTTCCTAACTGCATTAGAAATAAGTCAGTAAAAAATTATTTCAAAATTAAGAAAAAAAAAAAAAGCCACCAAAATTTTAATTTTTATTGGTTATAAAGTTTCGTAGTTTCAGTCTCCTGTCTTCCTTGATCCTAATACCAACCTCTAATGGCATAAATTTAAAATTAACTTTTTTTCTTATTTGTGTTTTCAAGTAGTAATATTTTCAAAGATATCTATTTAAAATTCTAATACTTCTTCTCAGGAAGAAGAGCACAGAAAATCCAATGTAGATAAAATTTACTATGCATTTGTGCAAATCTAGATCTCCGGAGACAGTTTTGAAGACAATTATCCTGAGCTCCAATATATTACCTAAAACTAAATGAACTGCAAGTTTTTTTTTAGGGTCAAAGTATAGAGAACATCAACATTCACATTTAGCACACAGGACATGAAGGCTAGCAGGTATCTTCAGACATGTTTATGCATCTTACAGTTGGTTGCTTTTCTGGCTCTTTATCTTCGGGTTCCTTGACTTCTTTTCCACTGTCCTTTTCTTCTTTCCCAATGTCCTTTTCTTCTTTTCCAACGTCCTTTTCTTCTTTTCCAATGTCCTTTTCTTCTTTTCCAATGTCCTTTTCTTCTTTTCCAATGTCCTCTTCTTCTTTTCCACTGTCCTTTTCTTCTTCTTCTGTAGCAGCCTAAGAAAAATTGCAATGCACATTATTGCAAGCAAAGAAAGGAGATTAAGACGCTAAAGTAGTTAGAGGCTACTACTTCCACTCTTTGGTTAAGTATGATTCCATAATGGGTCTTATGAGAACAGCTGAAAAAGGAATTGCTCAACCCAGAATAATTCTTGATTTTACTGAATTATGTTAAGCACTTATATAGAAAAAGATCAGCAGAATGTCACTGACAGTGATATTGCATGTTTAAGTGCCTAATAGTGACAATTCTACATGGGGATATTGCATTAATATTTAGTGAACTCACAAGAATAGGGAAATAAGAAGAAACCAAGTTTCCCTCCTATATGTTCCTTTTGATATTTCCTAATGTACATACAACTATTTTGAAGTGCAACAAAGGTAATGAGCTAAAGAACCCAAAGCTCACCAACGATTTGGTGAGAAGTTACAGAAGTAGAGCTACTCAACTATTTTAACTTACAGCTTTTTATTACAGAAGAAAATAAATCAAACATATGAAAACAGTTAACTACTTTGACCCAGCACATATCTAGGAGCAGTTTTTTTGTTTTTTAAGTTCGGAAAGGGAGGAGAACTCCTTTTTCAAAGGAAGGTGCTTTAGACTAACATTGAGCCACCTAGCACAAAGCTAACCAAGATGAGGGAGGGTGGAATTCTACTGGCCGAGGCTAATAAAGGAGATAGTTGACAGAAAGCATTTATACAGCATTTAGATATGACAACCGACAAGGAAAGAGAATAGAACATGAAAAAAGAAAGCAATAAATAAATTTCTCGAAAAGTTAAAAGCTTCGCTTGATGTTAAGGGTATAGGAAATGAGAGTTAGCCAGAACGCAGTTCAATAAGATCTGCAAATATTAAATGCTAATTACAAACTTAACAAAGAAAGTAAAACAATACCTACTGCAATATGCTTTGTGAAAGAACTGATACCTTTTTTTATCTTATAGGATGAAACAGCATTATGACATCACCATAATGCCCACAGGGTTTTGTTTAAAATAATCAACTTGTAAACATGATAAGATAATTCTTTAGGCATTACAGAAAAGTTGGACAATAACCTGTATAGTTGCAGAACGGTTTTGCATCTTAGACCTGAATTCATTATGGGCAACCATAGCACGTATTCCTGTCTGTACGATAACTGCTGAAGATATGATATTAGTGTACTTCCTACTAGCAGATTTTCTGCGGGCAGACTTCTGAATTTTGACAGCAGCTGCTGTTCTTTTCCTGAATTTAAGTGATTCACAAGCTAGTTGTCCTAGAAGATACAAAAATAAGATCAATGCAAAAAATTATTACATGCAGTGATCATCCCAACAAGCCGACGACAACAAAATAAATTTAGAAAAAAAAAAAAATGAAAAGGACCTCGGTTAATTAGATATTTGATAGGAACCAAATTACTTTACATGATAAATCAGCTGAACGATACTGATTCTGTATATGACTTAATTTTAGCACATAGACTCACCCCTCAAAACAGTTTGTATACAAATAGAAGCCGTTTGGACACGAACATAGCGTTTTCGAGCTATACAGGATCTAACTTGCTTTTGAATAACCTTTGCTGACTCTCCAAGTAATTTTGCTTTGCGTCCATCTAACTCTGCCATCTGACCAGCTCTCAAAAAAATCTTAGTTTTCCCTATCTGCAAAACAACTCATGGCTCATAGAATACATCCTCTTGCAACAGAATCTCAATACACGAGCATCTATAACCACAAATATTTTCAAGAAGCAAAGGCTGAAGTTGCCTTCAAATACATTTTATGGCCATTCTAGAAGTGAGGTAAATACTGTAAAAAACTTAAACAATGATCATGATCTCAAGGTCCTCCAGCTATCAATTTCTCAAACATTGTGCCTAACCAGGTTTGATATATGTAACCATTTCACTTATTCATTTCTATCGATGTAATCTCAAATTCTGTTGTCAAAAAGAGAATGAAAAAGGAAAGTTCTTGAATTACCTGATAATTTGAAAGCCCCACTTTCTCCATAATTGATTTGCAAGCAACGTTTTCTTCAACACTAAATATGAATGCAATAACTTCATAAGCAGAACTTAACCAAACAGCATCTTTTAGATCCAAGAAAAAAATATGCATATGTTTTTCTTTTCACATTTCTGATCAGTTATGTAGAGGAATACTCACTTCTCTTTCAAAACTTCTGGTGCAAGAATAGAAAATCGCTCTAGAAATTCACTAAAGATTCTATTAGTAGGGTATCCCTCACACTTGACTCTGATTGCCTCTAGAACACCCTATACGACTAACAATTAGTTTAGAATGCACACAAGTTGACAAATAAATAATTGTGATATTGTGATGCAATACCAAGTATACTTACACCAGAACGTAGTTGCTGCAAGACACTTACATTCTCAAATATTTCAGGCCTTAAATCAGAGTTTGGTTTTATACATCTTATATAGTGGGGTTCGGTAGAATTTAGTATATCCATCAACTGTTGTAACTGTAACTGCAGCAATGAGGCCAAAACATAAGATTTCACCTTTCACTGAGACATTGAAATCTTCAGAACACATGGCATGGCTCCACAAATCATTTATTTTTCAACACATTTAAGAATATATATGCATAAATATAAATCCATGACTAGTTTATGGAAATGCTAGCAAAATTAAGATACCTTGAAACGAGAACCAATAGATGAGAACTTGCCAGATTTAGGTGTCTCCGCATTAAGTGAAGGGAAAAGGCTTGCTATAAAGGAACATTTGGAAGTACTCAACAACTCCTGATGTTCAGGAACAATATAGTCTTTGTTTTTGTCTAAAAACTGATCACACTGATACTGGACCTGAAAATATTCATGGAATAATAGAGCTCATATGCAAAGACTAACACTGTGAGACTCTTAACAGGTAAAAACGAGGACTCATGACTAACCTCTCCTGCATAATGGACAATGGTGAACTCTGTGCGAGCCAATTTTGGCTTTACAAAGCGTTTGTGATCCTTGAATGTCTGATAGAGCTTTTGGGCAAAGGTTTCATGGGTTGATTTCGGAAACATGCTGTATAACAAAAAATACCAACTATGTAAGGAGATAAAAAGGAAAACATTACACTTCATAAGCATCACATATGGACAGGATACTGAATTAGGAAATACATTAATTCAAATGCATCATTGCTTCAATGTCACAGTAATTGTGAAAAAAAAAAAATTTCTCATACCATGTTTCATCAAGAAGAGAAATGATCCCCCCTGGTTTCTGCAGAAGCATTAGAAATTAGAAATCTGTGAAAAAAAATTTGCTATTCAGCAGATCTTTTGCACATACTAAGAAAATATGGAACAGAAAAATATACCCCTATATTAACTCAAAACCAGGATACAGAAGGATATACATTACAAGTTGGCAAAAAAGACTAATGCGTATGTATAAAGCTGAAAGATGTCCACCACTTAAAGCATGCAATTACCTCTTTTTCTTTCATACTCATTCATGCTGATAATATTGCAATAATATTTTACCATTCATGCTGATAATATTGTGATTATATGTTTTTTTTTTTTCTAATGTACACTTTGCATATGGAAGGTGGATAGAACAATGTGAAAATCATGAAGTTAAGACAAATGCACCATAAGTATACATGAACAGATTAGAGATCATGATATACATTAATCTGAACGAAACCATACACAATTTGACCATCAAAATCTAAAAATGCATATTACACTTTTAATCTTCTGGATAAAATAAGCAATGCTAGCCCTAGTATGAAGCGTTTCTCAACACATTCAGTTTATAACATTGACTAGTGTCATGTCCCAACAAGATCCTTTCACTTATGTGATGCCATCTATGTTTCATTCAAGGAGTTTTAGATACTTTTTCTTTAGGGTAAAATTTCAGTAGGGAGACTACCAAAGATTAAGCGATAACTGGAAGGTGCAGGAAAAAGACAAAAGTAGATACACTTGTCAAATTCAAAGAGCTGTGCACAGTTAAAAGGACAGTATGCAACCTTTTCGATAAGATCCAAAACATCTTGATTATCAACAAAATCTATATAGCTCCAATCTATTTCCTCCTCTTGGTATACAGATTGCTCCATCTTGAACACGTGCTGATTGTATAACCATATCAGTACGTAGAATGGAAGATTGAACTAAAACTAAAGTTGTCACATGAGACTAACCTCATACCTGGTTGAAATGTTGTTGCAGCTTTTCATTGGTGAAGTTTATACAGAACTGTTCAAAACTGCACAGAATAATGCATAAAACCAAAATCATTAGCCCTAAATATTATTAATTTCTGTTACTTTATAATTCATAAATTTCTCAAAATCACAACTAAGCCTTGGATTTCTTTAATATCTCAACGGTTCTTGTAACTTGTAAGTCTAAACAACTCAGACAATGAAATTGTCCATCCCCAAAAGATAAAAAAATAAATACAGAAGCACCAAAAATAATACTTGAAATAATTAAAAAATATGGTCCATTATGCCCCTTAGTCCACACTAGTCCATTGATTAAAACTACAGAGACTGTTTAAAATATCACACTACAGGAAGGCAGTGAAGGAGCGATTATATGCAATCCATTGCAGTGTTATTAGGGTATACACCCAATCTCAGCTAGGCATTTTGCATTAGCTTCAAACAACAAAAGCTCCTCATACCCTTTTAACGAGGTGCATTTGACCACACATGGACCTAGGGCTGCTCTTCAATTTTTAATTTTTTTTATTAATTGTATCTTTACTAGTAAAAAAGGGCTAATATCAGACTCTCCACTTCTTAATGTTTGAATTTTCAACAACATACATGGGGCCACAAGGAAATCATACATGTTGGCTAACAACAGAAAAAGGAAATCTGCATGTTTTATAGGATAAGCTAGACCACTCTTTTAAGTTTAAAACTGTCACTATATATCTTAAGTTTATTTTATATTTACACAATCACACATACAAAAACACATGCATGTTACTTCACTTGGAAAAACACATTTTTGCCTTGCGTCTCAGCAATACAAAGTTGTTTAATGCCTACAGTGTTTCCTGCACCCTTGACAACACAGATCCATTATTTTCAAAATGTTAAGATGCTTGAAGAAACAACTCAGTATTAGAAGGTCTATGTCCAACTTCTTTCCCCGATCACAATTTCACATCAGAAAAAAGAATAAAGGAGTTTTCAAATGAATCCTTGATAGCCCATCTTATAACCATGCATTATTGGTAGATATATGTTAACCTTGGATGTTGAGAGGAAAGTAACTGGTTTAAAAATTAGCTACCTAATTCTAATACAGAGTAGGGACCATCGTCTAGTAAGGCAGTAAATGCATTAGATCTGCAAGCATCCCAAAATAAAAATAATGCCAGTTTGTCTTTGAAAATGGCTACTCTAAGAAAATCTACTAGCTGCAATATATATTTCCAAGAAACCAACCTAGTACTTAGGATCCTGCCTTTGGACAATGGGGAGCATTACATTCATAATACAGGCATTAGAAGTTTAGAATTGCAAAAGCACATTTTTATGTCAAAAATGGTTGTTTCTGATACAGAGTAACTTAATATGGATAATGAATTGCAGCTACAGCTAAAGTGATAAAATATTATGCAACTTACAAGGTTTTTATTTTTCATGCCCAGACAAGAATACATACACTGGTGTCCTTGAGCATTACCTGCTAGTTTTAAAACTTTCAAAACCATATATGTCAAGGACTCCAATGAGACATTTTGAGTCAGGATCTTGCCCAATAGAGACATTAATTTTCTTAACCAACCTGGATGCAACACAAATGAGGCATTGATAAGAAACCCATCCAGTTTAAAATGAGTTATGGAACTGCATAAAAGCTTCAGAAGTTAGCATCTTACCAGTCAAACAAACGAGAATATATTGTCTTTGCTAAACCATCCCTGCTAATTGCTGCACCAAGTGGATCAAGGCTCCTTTTGATAACTTCTTCTGGAGTGACCATATTGCGCTTACACAGTGCAGTTTCCAATGCTTCAAGATCACACCTGTAATGAGGATCAGTGGATCTCCTAATGCAGAAAGACAGGATTGGAAAGGAAACAGCAAGCCAAGAGAGAACCTAGGATATAGCCATACATGAGTAGCTCTGCTGCCACTTGAAGATGGAATTTGGCTTTGTCATCCTCTAACACAGATGAATCTTCTCCCTCCAAAGCAAATGCAATATTGCCCAGATGAAGAATTGCAGCCACAATTCTGAAAATTGCATCCTGAAAAAGAGAAAGAGATATTATTCCCAATCTGGTTACATAAAGAAGACAGGCAAGCTAAATACATCAAAGCTACATAGCAGATGGGAGACCTGTTCCTCCACACTTATCCCAACAATATCCATAGCTTTCTTGGTGGCAAGATAATCATGGGAATCATCTACGCCAACCAGTTCATAACAACTAGATTGGTTAAGGTAATGAAACGACTTAGGATCTCCCAACTTATATTTCTCGATCTCCTGACAGGACTTAAAAAACTGGTCAGATGAAATGCTATGATAAAGTTTCATGAAAATTTATTAAAAAGCTATGCAATCAACAATGTAGAATCAAGCTAAATATAAACCTTCGGTGGTGCTGCACAAAGAAGGTAAAAACAGTGGTAGTTCCGTTCAGGCTCTGAAATTTGGCAAACACGAGATTTTTCTAGGAGATAAGTTCTGATGGCAGCCCCTGATATTTGTCCACGTGCATCAAATTGAATCTCAACAAATTTTCCAAAACGACTGTGCCAATTCACGAAGAATGTCAGAAACTATGCAAATTACATGATGAACAAGTGATCATTGAAATTTGAAACTATAACACTTCAATCTTATCAGCAGAAAGAATTTTCGCTACAAGGAGAGAGAAGCTCAGAGTTTTTATTAGTTTGACTTTTTCAAAAGAAGTATCAGACTTGTTAAGAACTTCTAATGTAGTGATTTAAACAAAGATGACACTACGGAAGCAAATCCATTATTCAACAACCTTTTTACCTTTACAGCTTGAACTAGAAAAGCTAACAGAATATAAATTGAAAGGGGAGAAATGAATAATATACAAGTTGCATGAGAAGATGAAAATAAGAAGTTAGTCTTTGGCACAAACCAGTCAATAAAACTTCAAATTTTGGGTTCAATAACTAGCCAAATAATTGGAAAGTTTTCAAACACGAATATCTCACCTCGAGTTGTTATTCCTGACAGTTTTTGCATTTCCAAATGCTTCAAGAACAGGATTTGACTGCATCAAGACATTTAGTGCATAACATTCAGAAGTAGATAAAAATGCATACGAAAAAAAATGAGGAACTGGTACCTAGTAATAATTTCAAATTTTAACTACATGAAGGGAAAAGGAGATTTAGGCGCCATTGATTTGTCAAAAGAAAAACTAGAATGAAAAACTATTACACGTAAAGTTGAATTTCCTTGTACTTTTTGGGTGTCTGATTCTATTTGCAGGTAGTTTATTACAGATCCAGAATTCGTTAAACGTACATATAGATTTTCATGAAAGGTAAAATAGAGGCGAAGATATAACTAAAACAAATGCGAAAACAATAAAATGGTAACGAAATTATTACTTTTCAAGATCCATGCATTTAATCATCTGGTTTCAAGAAAGTGAACATATTACATACTGCCTCATCTGATTTGTATTCAATATTTTTGTTTGTCAACCATGTCATAGTGTGCTACATCTCCAGATCAACATTTGTGGAATCCAGTATGAAGGCAAAATTACATGAAAATCTGACTTTGTAGTCTGAACAAGTAAAATAACCATCTTACTGATTCGCATGCAGTTTTCAGAAATGGACCCAAAAGACAAAGAAAAATAGCTCCATCAACTATAATGAATAAACTGAATATAGAAACTCAAAAAAGCAACTGTTCAAGCCCTTTCTTTTTCTATCCTCTCTGAGCTTGTAAACTACTGCTAAAATGCCAACATCTGCTCCCTTACTGCACATTCTCTATCCTCTCTGACCTTGTTAGGCCCCTCTACTAAAGCGCAAGATTTCTCCCACAATACTAATTCTTCATTATATGCTAGTATCTTAAGGATAATACCTGGGTTAAAATTTTGAGGAAATATACCCTTTTTTCCATTTTTAGTCTTTATCCTAGAGATTTTCTTTTATTCTAGTATTTCTAGATAAACTTAGAAGAGGAAATCAAAGGAAATTTAAAGGATATTATTTTTTGTGTACTATTCTCTTACGCATTTGACGATGTTAGAGGAATTGTCACACTGTTAAATAAGTAGATTATTTTTTCCACAATCCAATGAGTAGATCCCCTGTGTTTAAAAAGGCTGTAATAAGATTGTTGCGTCTTACAAATTAAAGCACAAAGCATGAAACACAAAATAGTTTTCTATATGTCTTAACACCAATACTTTTAGGCATAGCTAAATCTACTCTTGGATAACATCACTCCATAATATAGTCATTGCGCCCAACAACTATGACCACATTAACACCTCTTGTAGAACACGCTAGAGAACTATGATGTATTATTGCCTTAATTAATTACATAATGACAGCTCCAAAACTTTTTAGTCCTCATATTGTGTGCTTCAAGCATTTACTTGACTCTAAGCCAAAGATAAAGATTGAAATATTAGCTTACTTCAGTTCAGAATAGAGTTAGATCATCCAGCTTACTTCTAGAACTTTTCGTTCAACAGTCCGTGCTTCAGCAGCAGCATGGCCACCCAAATACGCAAGATAGCGCATAATCATTTTGGTGGTTTCAGTCTTACCTGCCCCACTTTCACCACTGACTAGTATAGAATTGGATTTGCCTTCGTTATTCATAGCCCTAGTTGAAAGTTTTACAATTCTTAGTCAACCCGCTCCATTATCTTTAAACAATACACAGATAAAACATAGACATAGTTACCTATATGCAACATCAGTAATCGCAAAAACATGAGGACTCCGATCCCCTAGTTGAGCCCCTTTATAGCTGTCCATCAATTTGGTATCATATAAATGTGAGATTGCTTGGAATGGATTGATGGCGATGAGAATGTTCCCACAGTAAGTCTGCCACGAGATCAGAAAAGGTATCACTAGCAGATTCATAGCAGCAATACTTAATGATTCAAAACCAAAAATGAGGTTGATCTTACATAAATCTCTTTGATTCCGTATCTGATGGCCAAATTGTGAAGCACAGCAGGCTCGTGCAAGTATGATAGCTTAGTCATATCATCAACACCCGTATCGGGTGCTTCCATATCCTTGGGATACAATTTAGATAACTTTGTAGTAACCTAACCAACATTATGATGAAAAAAATTGAAAATTGGGTTATTAAGATCCATTGCAATTAATAGTACTTAAAAAGCTGAACCAAAATGTAAAGCTTTTTAAGAAGCATAAATCTGCCTTACCTGGTTCCCATTAATAGTTTCAACCTCAGCTTCATTTCCATTAACACTAGTTACAACCCCATCAACCCAAGCCAATTCTTGGTCTTCAACCCATACATGGGAACCTGCAGTAATTTCCTGTGGTATCAACAGCACCAGTTTTTAGGGGGATCAAATTAGTAATCTTATTGTATGCTTTGAAGAAAATTACATGAACTCTACCTACCATTCCTTACGGTGAATGTAAAATTCCTTGGAGTTTGATTGAAATCAAATGAAACCCATCACTTTGGATAAGGGTTCTAACCCAAAAGCCGATGCAACAGGAATGTCACCGTTGATGGGTTTGAAGGAAGAAAGTAAAAGAAAAACAAGGCAGAAATAAAGATTTTCTTTTCTTTTTTTTTTTTCTTTCCCAGAGAAGGAAGAGCATGTTGTTGGTTGGGTCGAGATTGGAATTGGGATTGGTTTGAGCAAAACGCGATAATCGGAGCACTCCATGGATTTCGCCATTTCTCTTGGAGCCTCGTGTGGTTCGTTTTTCCTTTTCCTTTTCCTTTTATACGTTTTCAACGGAGAAGGTGAGGGTGTCCCTTACAATCACACTCTGTTGGGGAAAATGGCTAAAATTTGATACAAGTTACTGTACTTTTCATAAATTTAGAATTAACTCTCAGATTTAAAAATAAAATTCAATTGTTAACCCCTTAAATTTTTTTTTTGTATTTCAAATTCATGTCATTTTTTTAGTTATACGGTCAGCAAGTGAGTATTTTTTATTTTAAAATGTCACGGTAACAAATTTAACAATGAATTAAACCTAAATTTTAATATTTAAAAAATAAAAAGATTAAATAATTAAAAGTAAAAGTAGGGTTAAATTTCAAATCTACAAACATTACATAATTTATAGATTATTTTAACCAAAAAATATTTTATTAGTATCAGAGCTACGATTTAGTCGATTCTAGGACTAACGTAGCGCGTGTGAGTCTAGCTATACATGCCATATTATATATTGAGATAATGTGATGACTTTTGACATTTGAAAATGTGTTTTCATATAGTAAATGGATCCCGACAGAGCTGTAGCTGATGATGTCGAGAGTGTAGAGCCTGCTCTCGCGCAAGGGACAACGCCGGCTGATTCTCGACCGATTTCGAGTAACCAGGATGGAGAGGCTAGACAAGCCTTTTACCAAATGATGAATAATTGGTTTACTCAGTATATCCGGACTAACCCGGCTGCACAACAACCTCCACCCCCAACTAATCCATCTTCGATGCCTGTTGTACCTCAAGTAAGTGATACGCTGATATTATATAAACCACCTGTTGATAAAATCAGAAAGCACGGGGCTGAAGAGTTTAAAGCTACTGATGATGATGATGCTGAGTGAGCTGGGTTCTGGCTTGATAATACTATCCATGTGTTTGATGAGCTGTCTGTACCCCGGATGAATGTTTGAAATGTACCATATCTTTGCTTCGAGACACATTATATCACTGGTGGAATACACTAGTATCAGTAGTTTTGAAAGAGCGGGTGACCTGGGAATTCTTTCAGACTGAGTTCCGTAAGAAATATATCAGCCAGTGATTTATTGATCAAAAGCGCAAGGAATTTCTAGAGTTCAGACAGGGTCGCATGATAGTGACAGAGTATGAGTGGAAATTCGTGAAACTCAGTCGGTATGTCCAGGAGTGTGTTTCGACCGAAGCCATAATGTGTAAAAGATTTGAAGATGGACTGAATGAAGATTTTAAACTGTTAGTTGGCATACTTGAAATAAAAGAGTTCGTAGTACTGGTTGAGCGAGCCTGCAAAGCTGAAGAGCTCGGGAAAGAAAAAAGAAAAGCTGACTTTGAAGCTAGAGATGCATGTAAAAGAATATCCGGTAAGTCATTCTAGTCGGCACCAAAGAAGTTCCGAGATGATTTCAGCCGTTCTAAAGCCACTTCGGGTTATTCTAGACGGGATCAGAGTAGACCACCTATGAGCTCAAGAGCTACATCAGTAGCTAGTATGGGTAATGTCTGACCAAATCAACCCGAGTGTAAACATTGCGACAAACAACATCCTGATAGTTGCAAATTGCATGATCGGGCTTGTTTTAAATGTGGATCGATGGATCATTATATTCGTGAATGCTCAGTGTTAGCTGAAGAAAATCCAGTGCAGAATACGAGATCGGGTAATACTGCAGCTCGGGGTAGACCATCCAGAAATACGAGTAATGCAGTGGCAGTCAAAGAGGGACTAAAGATACAGCAATCAAATCTGAGGCTTGTACACCTTCCAGAGCCTATGCTATACGCGCACGAGAGGAGGTTTCATCCCCAAATGTCATTACTGGTACATTCACTCTTTATGATACTAATGTAATTACATTGATTGATCCTGGTTCGACTTATTCTTATGTGTGTGAGACTTTAGTATTCAGTAACACTTTTCCTGTTGAGTCTATTAAGTTTGTAATTAGAGTGTCAAACCTCTTGGGCCGGTATGTTATGGTTGATAGAGTGTGTAAGAATTGTCCTTTGATGATTTGGGATCCGTGTTTTCAAGCTGATTTGATGTTGTTACCATTTGATGAGTTCGACATAATTCTAGGTATGGACTAGTTGACTTTGCATGATGCTATTTTAAACTGTAAGAGAAAGACTATTAATTTACGGTGCCAGAATAATGAGATTATTCGTATTGAATCAAGTGATCTGAATGGGTTACCAACAGTGATTTCTTCGATATTAGCTCAGAAATATGTGAGAAAAGGCTACAAAGCTTACTTTGCATATGTGCTTGACAGTGAAATTATCGAAAAAAATATTGAATCAGAACTTGTTATGTGCGAGTATCCGGATGTGTTTCTGGAAGAATTCCGAGGTTTTCCACCTATTCGGGAGGTAGAGTTTGGTATTGAGTTAATGCCTTGGACGACTTCGATATCCATAGCTCCGTACAGAATGACACCTACTGAATTAAAAAAACTGAAAGTTCAATTGCAAGAGTTGACAGATAGAGGTTTCGCGCGACCGAGTTTCTCTCCTTGGGGTGCACCAGTATTATTTGTGAAATAGAAAGACGGAACTATGAGAATGTGCATAGATTATAGATAACTCAATAAGGTGACTATAAATAATAAATACCCATTGCCACGGATTGATGATTTGTTTAATCAACTGAAAGGGGGTACAGTGTTTTCGAAGATAGATTTGAGATCGGGTTACTATCAGTTGCGAGTAAAAGACTCCGATGTGCCAAAAACTGCTTTCCAGATGAGGTATGGACATTATGAGTTTTTGGTTATGCCTTGTGGACTTACTAATACACCTGATGTTTCATGAATTTGATGAATCAAATCTTCAGACAATATCTGGACCGATTTGTAATTGTGTTCATAGATGACGTTTTGATAAACTCCCGTGATGAAATCGAACATACCGAACATTTGAGACTAGTATTACAGACTTTGTGAGATAAATAGTTGTATGCAAAGTTCAGTAAATGTGAGTTCTGGTTAAGCGAAGTCAGTTTTCTGATGTTGTATCAGCATCGGGTATTCGGGTTGATCCGAGTAAAATTTTAACTATACTTGATTGGAAACCTCCGAGGAATGTTTCTGAAGTCTGAAGTTTTTTAGGACTTGCTGGTTATTATAGATGATTTGTTTGAGATTCAGAAACCGAATATGTGTATCGATAAATTTAGAATTGATTCAGATGATTTTGAATGAAGCTCACAGTAGTCAGTTATCTGTTCACCTAGGTAGTACGAAGATGTATAATGATCTGAAATAACATTACTGGTGGCACCGTATGAAACGAGACATTTCTGACTTTGTTTCGAAATGCTTAGTCTGTCAGCAAGTAAAAGCCAAGCATCAGGTACCTTCTGAATTACTTCAGCCGATTATGATACCTGAGTGGAAGTGGGAAAGAGTCACAATGGATTTTGTATCTGGCTTATCATTGACACCGAGCAAGAAAGATGCAATTTGGGTTATTGTGGATAGATTGACTAAATCAGCTCATTTTATTCTGATACGTACAGACTATTCGCTTGATAAGCTAGCTGAATTGTATGTTTCTCAGATTGTGAGATTACACGGGGTACCTATTTCTATTGTTTCGGACAGAGATTCGAGGTTTACATCACGATTTTTGGAAAAGACTGCAAGATGCACTAAGTACAAAATTACATTTCAGCGCTGCTTTCCATCCGCAGACAGATGGTTAGTCTGATCGAATCATTCAGATACTTGAGGATATGTTGAGATGTTGCATTCTCGAATTGAAGGTATGTGGGAACGATACCTATCTCTGATTGAATTTGCGTATAATAATAGCTTTCAGTCGAGTATCAAAATGGCACCATATAAGGCTTTGTACGGACGCAAATGTCTAACACCATTGTATTGGACTAAGCTCAGTGAAAATAAGATACACAGGGTCGTTTTGATCCGAGAAACTGAGTAGAAAGTGAAAGTGATCCGTGAAAATTTAAAAGCAGTATTAGATCGCCAGAAATCATATGCGAACTTGAAACGAAAAGTTATAGAGTTTCAGATCGGGGATAAAGTATTTCTGAAAATCTCACCGTGGAAGAAAATATTCAGATACGGATGTAAACGCAAATTGAGCCTAAGATTTATTAGGCCGTATGAGGTTATCGAGCGTATCGGGTTGGTTGCTTACAGACTGTTGCTGTCATTGATGGTCGCTAAACTAACTAAAAATTCGACTAAGGCAAGCGCACCTATCGAACAGTAGTATAGTTATGGTGAGATCGAAAATATCGTATCCACAAGGACTAAAAGTACTAGTAATTACTATCATTTTATTATCTAGCCTACTAATTAAAGGAATGTTTTAACTAAGACTAATTATCTAATTTAACTAAGATCACGATAGAGATTAAAGCTGGAAAAATATTGTTTAGAAAATCGATGGAGAAGACAATACCCAAAGAAGAATCCACCTAGACTTCACTTATCACTTCTGAGTTAGACGATTTATTCACTTGACTTAATTCGTAGAAGTCCCTGACTTATGTTAATATCTCTCTCGAGACTAAGAACAACTAACTCTAGGTTGATTAATTGAAATCTCTTTCTAATTAAAACTCCTATTGTCACATTAACTTGATCTATGGATTCCCTTATTAGATTTGACTCTAATCTGGCAGATTTATGTCGTCCTATCTCTAGGATTGCATACAATTCTGCTTAATTATGGAAGATCTACTATTAAACAGAGACTTTTGCTCCACTGAATAAGCACATCAAAACCTGAATTAATATCTTGGAATATTAAAGCAAGGATTAAAACTCACAATTAAGAATAAGAACAAGTATTTATCATATAATTCAAATAGTAATAAGATCCGTCTTAGGTTATATCTCCCTTAGGTATTCAGGGATTTTAGTTCATAATAATGGAAAACATCTCAAATTTAGATAAATAACAAAACATAAATAAACCCAAAAAACTTCTAAGGAAATTGAATGGAGATCTTCAGTCTTAAAGTAGATCCTGCTTCCGAGCTGATTTCGATGGCTGTCCTTGAGTATTTCCTGCCTTCTACTCTGCGTCTCCCTTTAATCCACTTCTAGGGTGTTTATATGACTTTGGAATGCCTCTAAACCCTTAAAATTATCCTTTTTCCGAGTAAAATTAGACTTGAGCTCGATAGGGACACGGGCGTGGCTCAGGCCATGTGCAATTCTGACTTGGTTTAATGTCGACAAGGCCATGACACACGGGCGTGTGGCCTACACGTGTGTCATACACGGGCGTGTGGATTACCTGTGTGGAAGTACCTAGGCCGTGTGAAACACTGAATTAGGCCCAATTTGTCTGTTTTTGGCCTATTTCTTGCTCTTTTTGCTATCCTAAGCTCTCCTGAGTATAAAACATGAAATTAAAGGATTGGGAGCATCAAATTCATCAAATCTTATGATAATTCATCCAAAAATATGCCAAACATGGGATAAAAATATGTATATATTATGGTTTATCAAATATCCCCACACTTAAGCATTTGCTTGTCCTCAAGCAAAATCCTCAACTCTCAATTAAAATAAATTCTTCTTAACCTATAATTCTCATCAATACTATATCTAGGTAAACCACAAGTGATCATATATTGAGAATTCAACTAAAATAACATCAAAGTTTCAAACAATCCAAGTTGAGCATTTTAGTCATAAAATCATAGGTATCCCCCTTTATCTAAGTAATCACCTTTAATTCTAAATTGACAAGAGTTGACATCCTCACTAAAGATTCACTCAAATTACTTGAAGTGTTTTAAGGTTCAATAATTAATCACTTAATAGTCAAACATGAAAAGTTATTACCATAGGCTTGCATGAAAATCAAATCTCCACCACTATAAATGAGATGATACACGAATCAAAAGGTCTTTAATAGGGTTGTAGTGGGGCTTGGGTTAAAGGTGTGGATAAAGGCTGAAAAAAAGGGTTAGAATCGAGAATAATTTAATAAATTACCTAATTTATAATAATAAAGCTAATTACTGAATTACAAATAATTGCCAGAATTAGGACTATCCAAAACTAATGAAATGAACTTTCTTTTCTCGAAATAATAATTTAAACTTGTCCAAGCTCTTTATAACAATGTGTAATAAATATACATTTTTTTCAAAGCAAAAGTACAAGTATGGAAAGTACATAATAAAAAATAATTCAGCAACTGGAATGAATGAACATTAGTTAGGTAACTAATCAAATCAAATCTCGATAAAAAGGAGTTAATGAAAAGGGAGAAATTCTTAATGAATCAAAAAGGGTTAAGTTGTGGGTTAACATTAAGGGGGAAATCAAGAAACAATGGTTAAGGCTCAAAAGGCTTTACTAAGGGTCAATTATGTGGGTAGGCTTTTTATAGGGTAAGTGGGCTAAAACCTAAATACATTTATCATTTTAGTATATCAAATCAAAGGTGTGGTCTCGAAATGTATAATTGAAGCAAGTTCTAGAATAACAAATCAATGTTGACACACTCATAACCAATAAAATCAGTAAGCAAGAAAGATATATGCTCTAAAAGGCTCAAAATCTCACGAAAATTATGGATATTTGATGTCAATCCTGTAAATTCAAAACTTCAAGATAATACCTCAATTCAGTGAAACAACCTAGCAATTTTAATTCTCAAAAGTCAACTTATCATGATTGCTTCTCTAATGCCTTTTAGAGTCAACTTATCATGCTTGCTTCTCTAATGCCTTTTAGAGTTTGAACAATCAATGCACAATTCCCTATGATTAACTTCAAAACATATTAATAAAAATTATAAATCAATCGAAATTCACTCTAATGATAGTATAAGGAAATTATTTAAGAACGAGATAAAAAATTCAGAGATTTTCTAATAAACATATAAATAACCTCCCACACTTAAGATGTACATTTTCCTCAATGTACGAAGATAGATGATAATAATATCAGTATAATATCAAAAAATAGGGAGAGAAGTGAAACTATCCTGAATTTTTTGATGAAATCATTGAAAGAGCGGAAACGGGTCTAGAGACATTAGAAGTGATGTGTATGTGATATGTAGACAGAGTTGAAGGTAGTGGTAGAGGTTGGGTTCCACAATCACAGTGCTCAGCGAAGAGGTTATCGTGGTGTCGTTGTCGTGGTGGCTATGGTCGTGGTCGAGTAGGTTATGGCAGTCGTGGGGGATTGTTTGTATATTCCTGAATAGCCCTAATTGACTAAACCTTTTGAGACTGCGATGCCATCAGTAATGTTTTAGGGAGTTATATCGGTAGGGTTTTTATGGTTAGTAATAATGAAATAACTAGATAAAAGAAAATTCAAATTATACTAATAAAAGTTTTTTAAGAAAATGATAAATAAAGATAAAAAGAACGCAAAAGTAAAAATAAAATAAAATAAAAAACAAATTGAAAAATAAAGGGACTCAAAAGTCCTCAACGACAACTGGATTGTGGGGTGGTGGTGCTAGAGGCGATATGTGAAAATGCTGGCAAATTTGTTGTAGAGTTGCCTCAATGCTGTCAAATCGCTAAGTGCAATACCGCTCAAAGAGATTAAAGTGGTCAGAAACTTCAGATAATAAAGCAGTCGCATGAACTGGTCGGTGACTCAGTGGTGGCTGAGAATGTGGGTCCTCCTGAAATGCAGGGATATCGTCAGGAATATCCTCGGTGTCATACTCATCGGTAGCTCGTGCAAGATAGTATTGAGGAGGGTCGAACCCACGATGACGCTCAATCATCCTCATATGTAGCATATTTTGGATGCCCTGTGGGAACATCTGGTTGATGAGTGTGAGCAATGAAGATTACGCCAATGTGTTTAGGAGCCCAAAGTATCGAGCTAGTCGAGTTACATACGGGCCGATGCTGATGACTCCCTTTCGGTGTCACTCGATTTGATGACAGAAAGCAAGGGCGATGAAGTATGCGAGATCAAAAACATGCCATTACCTCATGCTCCATAGGAAGTATGCGTCGTGATTGTTAACAACGCTAGTGGTTGCTCGTCTCCCTGTTAATGTGTGTGCCAAAAGGGTGTACAGATATTGCAGAGTTGGAGCTAGAGCCGATACCTTTGAGCGGCTGGTGTCATAGATACCTGTAGCAGGTATCATGGTTGACCAACATGATGAAGGCGCATAATGGATATGACGATGGAGGTGTGGAAAATTGTCGGCCTCCATAAACTCATTTGTATAAAGCCTCAAGGCGACGCTGAATTTTGAGACACTCAGCTGCCATACTAGACCGCCAAGGCGGAATTGGACTGTTCCTGGATCGTCGTACTTCACCATAACTGTTTGCAACTGAAACGTTGAGCATAATTCCAAAGTGAACTCTAGAAACGTCGGCTCGATAATGTCAAAGAAGTAGTCCCACGGAGCTGTGACGAAGAGGGCTCAAACTGAATCAGCTAGGTAGACCTGCTCTAATGCAATCGAATCGATGCAACGGCCCACACCAAGGGGTCAGGCCCGTAGAATATGAAATAATTCCTCTTGAGGTCCTGGTGGAAATTGGAGGAATGGATAGTGTATCTCAGTGGTGGGACCCGAGGAGGTCGCACCTGTTCCCTTTCTATTTTTAGAAGCGGGGATTGTGGCATTTTTCCCACGAGTATTTGTCATAGTGTCCTACAAAAGGAAACACAAAATTCAATTTGGACAAATCAACATAATGGGCAACTAATAAACATCCAAATTCAACTTTAATCTAACAGACGAAATGAGTAAATTCTTAATACCTAGTAGACAACTAATTAAATGATTACTGAATGTAGATGAGCCAGTAAAATATGTATTAAATCATTAGAACAAATAACCCTAAAATATAGAGGCAATGTGCTGCAAACGTTTAAAACTAACTCGGGCATAAAATCATAAACAATAATATCTGTGAAGTAATAACAATGTATAGAATAGTATAAACAAAAATAAAGTAATAGGAATAAGAGTACTAAAAATACTAATAGAAATAGAACAACTAAAATAATGTGAAGCAATTAAAGGTGCAAAAGAGGGAACCGGTAGTAGTGGTCGGTAGTGGTCGCGACGATGTATGGTGGTTGAACGGTCAACGTTACTAGTGGAAGGTATGGGTGGTGGTGTGAGTGGAATAGGGGAAAGAGGGGGTGATGAGAGGTTGTTTGGCTATGAGGGGGAATAGGGATGGTGGCTGAAGTTTGTGTGAGGGAAGAAGAAAAAGAGGGGGTTAGAGGGTTGAACAAAGATGGAGAAAGGAAAGAGAGGATCTAACACCCCTTACCCGTATTCCGAGCCTAGAATAGGGTACGAGGCATTACCGAACTTAATATGATCAATCATGTAAAAATCAGCTATAAAATTTCTTCTAAATAAAAAACTTTCATATATATGTTTAACGTCCCTTATATGGGCCTACGGGGCCCAAAACATACATTCAGGTTGGTTCGGGACCAAACCGTAAACATATGAAACTTTTACAACACTTAGAAAATTTTCACACTTTGAAAATTTTCACACTTTGAAGAGTCATACGCCAGTGTTTTCAACCCGTGTAACTCTCTGTTTATAACTTCATCACCCTTGTCAGTCGTACACTTCATATAAATAACAAGAAACGTGTATGGGCTCAATTCTCATTAAATTTCTCATAAATATACACAATTTCACGTTATGTAATCATACAACATATATCAACCATATCTCTGTAATCTAAATATATTTTCATAACAACTTATCTTGATTTCATACTATTTCATATTTAAGCTTAAATAACCAAAGTATTTGAAATATCATCTTTATGCAAATAGTACCCATGAGGTATATAATTCCATTATTATGAATAAACACATTTATCAAACATTTTCCATATTCATATATCAATGTCTCATGTCTCCATATATCAATAACTGTCATTTTCATGAATTCCGAGTTCAATTTCATAATTATTTGTCTCGTGTTCAATTTATTCCATGTCGGAACTTTATTCATTAAAACATTTGAATTATCAATACATATGGACAGTACATTCAATATGAACAATTATATAATCACAAATGAATTCATTTATCAACCAAGTTCTATACTCATATCTTATCAACTCGTACTTTCTTGTATCATATAATTCCATGTAACACTTTCCAAACATTGTCAAATTAGTGAACGTCTTACGGAATTGAGTACTTCGGTTTCTCGATGCCATAGTTCAACTATGGTCTTACACATCTTCACATAATGATGCCATAGCCCAGCTATGGTCTTACACATATTCATATATCGATGTCATAGCCCAGCTATGGTCTTACACGTAATCACATATCACATATCGATGCCATAGCCCAGCTATGGTCTTACACGAATCACATATCTCACTGATGCCATATCCCAGATATGGTCTTATACAGTAGCATATCTCACACCGATGCCATATCCCAGATATGGTCTTATACAGAAATCACTTGTCACTTGTAGCCGAAGCTACCACTATTCACTGATCAGGTAGCCGAAGCTACCATTTTTCACTGATCAAGTAGCAGAAGCTACCACTTTTCACTGATCAGGTAGCCAAAACTACCACTTTTCACTTGTCATTTGTCCTTGATCAGATAAGTGTAGCCGAAGCTATCACTTATCACTTTTACTTGTCCTTGATTAGATAAGTGTAGCCGAAGCTATCACTTATCACTTGTTGCCATAGTCCAACCATGGTCTTTTCCTTCAATTCATCTTGTCACTGAACTGAAATGCTCAATTTGATCATTTATTCAATTTTCATGCTTTTACATTATTCACGATTTTATCATCAATACATATGAAATAACACATCATGAAATTCATAAAATTAACAAATAATCACTAAAATTTAGCCATATAAACTCACAAGTTCAGTTTTTGTATTATAACGATAATCATAATTTCATAATAAATATTCCAAATAAAACATTATATCATTTCTAATCCAACACTTATCGATTATAATCGGGCATGTGATCAATTTATACATGAGTCATTCATATATTTTTCCTCCTCCTCCTCTCCATCCACATCCTTGGTATAAATAACACACTTGTAAGTAACCTTATCCATAATTTTCACTAATTACTTATGTGAATATTCAAGCTATCCACCCGTGTCATAGTCACTAAATTATTTATATCTGAAGCTACAGAACTCCAAATTAAGATCTGCTAATTTTCCCTGAAACTAGATTCATATATCTTCTTACCATAAAATTTTCAAGATTTTTGGTTTAGCCAATAAGTACAGTTTATTCTTTAAATTCACCCCTGTTCTGCTGTCTGACAGTTCTGACCTTTCTTCACTAAAAATTTATTATCTCCTTGTACAGGATTGGAATGATGTTCCCATTTGTTTCTATTAAAAATAAACTCATTCAAATTCTAAACATATAAATTTAAGCCCCTAATTATTTTTATCCAATTTTTGATGATTTTACAAAGTCAGAATAGGGAACCCAAAATCATTCTGACATTGTCTCACAAAATTTATCATATCTCATGATTTACAATTCCATTGCTTACATCATTTCTTCTATGAGAAACTAGACTCAATAAGATTTAATTCCATATTTTTTTCATCTTTTAATTTTATTCCTACAATTTATGGTGATTTTTCAAAGTTAGTCTACTGCTGCTGTCCAAACTGTTTTAGTGCAAGCTGTTTATTACCATTTTTCCGCTAAGCTTTTAATAAAAAATAATTTCGTCCCTACTCAATTATTTTTATAGTTCATTCAAAGCTGTCTACTTGAGTCATAGTCACTAAATTATTATTATCTTGCGCTACAGAGCTCCAAATTAGGATCCGATAATTTTCTCTGAAACTAGACTTACATATCTTCTTACTATAATATTTTCAAAATTTTTGGTTTAGCCAATAAGTACAGTTTATTCTTTAATGTCACCCCTGTTCTGCTGTCCAACAGTTCTGACCCTTCTTCACTAAAAATTAATTATCTCTGCATAAAGAATTTGGATGATGTTCCCATTTATTTCTCTTGAAAATAGACTCATTCAGGATTCTATACATATAAATTTAAGCCCATAATTATTTTTATTCAATTTTTTATGATTTTTCAAATTCAGAACAGGGGAACCTTGTCTCACAAAATTTATTATATCTCAAAATTTACAAATCCATTGCTTACACCGTTTATTCTATGAGAAACTAAACTCAATAAGCTTTAATTCCATGTTTTTTTCATCTTCTAATTCAATTCCTACAATTTATGGTGATTTTTCAAAGTTAGTCTACTGCTGCTGTCCAATATTGTTAGTGCAAGCTGTTTATTACCATTTTTCCCCTAAGCTTTTAATAAATAACAATTTCATCCTTACTCAATTAGCCTCTCAATTGATATGATTTTTCTCAATTAACACTTTATTCTATCACCTTAAACTAGTTTGCAACAGAATTTCAGCAATAGGCTTTAATTCCAAACATTTTCACAATTAGGTCCTAAAAATCAATTTCTATTAAAGCTTTAATTTCATTCTATTTCATCATAAACTTACAGCACTCAACCATGGTGGCTTTCAATTTCATCCATGAAATCAAAAACTAATCTCATAAACAAATTAAAACTTTAATTTCATTCTATTTCATCATAAACTTACAGCACTCAACCATGGTGGCTTTCAATTTCATCCATGAAATCAAAAACTAATGAATTTAATAGTAGGACCTAGTTGTAAAAGTCTTAGAAACACAAAAATTACAAGAAAAAGGCAAGGATTAACTCACTTGGTGCAAAAATTATGAAATACCAGCTTAGAGAACCCTCCTATGGCGTTTTTAGCTGCTGGAATTGAAGAGAAATGAAGAGAAATCTAGATATTTCCTATTTAGTCCTAGCTTTATTTAGTTAATTTTGCAATATTCCAATTTTACCCTTAATTTATCAATTTTTCTGCTGATTTCATACCCTTGCCATCCAGCCCAAATAAATTTTGGGTCTAATTCCCTATTAAATCCTTTCTCATTAGACTCTTAAGCTATTTAATCATTCTAGCAACTTTTACACCTTTTACAATTTAGTCCTTTTCATTTAATTAACTATCAGAACTTTAAAATTTCTTAACGAAACTTTAATAATAACTTAGTAACACTCCATAAATATTTATAAAAATATTTATGGCTCGATTTATAATTCCCGAGGTCTCGATACCTCGTTTTCGATTCTAATTATTTTAGTATTTATTTTTAATACACTATTCACTATTTCAAAATTTTTCCTAACTTCACATTTAACTTATACTCACTAAATTAATAATATTTCCTACTCATTTGTCGGGTTTAGTGATCCCAAATCACTATTCCGACACCACTGAAAATTAGGCTGTTACAGAGGAAGAAAGAAAGGGAAGGAGAGTGGGGTGTTGGTCTCCGGAGGTTCGTCGGAGAGTGGTAAGGGGTCTTTAAATAGGAAATAGGGAAAAATTAGGGTTAAGGGAGAGGAATAAATGGGGGCCACGATCGTGTAAGCCCCGTTTTGTGTGGCCCACGCTCGTGTGGTGTGCTATTAACCTGTGTTTTTCGTGAAATCTTAGTCAGTGTCGCACACAGTCCCTTCGACACACTCGTGTCCCTAGGTCGTATGATGCGCACTGCCGCATCGCACAGCCGTGTGCATATTCGTTTGCTTCTCCCCCTCCCTTATTCGGTACACCACGCCCGTGTTAATGACTTGTGCTTATGGTTTGATGCTTTAAGTCAGTATCGTATATGGCCTGTGGACACGCCTGTGTGCATAGGTTGTGTGGTCCACACAGCCGCATCGCATGACCATGTGGTGGTTTATTCGTTTCTCCCACGCCCGTTGTAGGTCCAACACGCCTATGTCTATTAATCAGGATTGCACACGACTTTCGGGCACAATCGTGGCATCAGCCCGTGTTCTATTCTAACTTGTTGAACATTTCAATCTTTGAGCAAGTTCCCACACAACCTCAAGCACGCCCGTGTTAATGACCGTGTGGTGTCTACGCTGCCTCACACGGTCATGATGATCTATCGTATCCTATGTCTCTGCTGATTTATTTGGGAAATTAAAGTGTAGTTTCACCAAGGTCTGGGACACGCCCGTGTCCTTAACCGTTCAGGGCACACGGTCGTGTCACACGGCCGTGGTTATTTAACGCAACCCGTGTGTCATCCTGTATTGGAAAAAATACTTGTCATGTTTTAGCACGGTCATGGACACGCCCGTGTCTCCTACCCGTGGCGATCCCAGGCTTACGACACACACGTGTGCCAGGCTGTGTATGCCAAGAATACCTGCAGTTAGACTATAAAAACAAATGGAAAAACAAACTAAAGTTACTTAGTGGGGTTAGTACTCAGTTGCCCCCCGAAAAGCGCTTATTTAGTGTCTAAGCTCGACTTTACCTTGTGGGAATGTTAGGCGAGTTCGAGGAGCCGTAGCTTCTCTCCATTGTCTTTAAAATCCTCACCGTTATAAAGTTTAAGACAATGTCTATTTACCTTGAAAGTGCCTTGGGTAGGGTGACTTACCTCTACTGTGCCATATGGAAAGACGGTTTGGACTACGAAAGGACCTGACCATCGTGATTTAAGCTTTCCAGGAAACAATTTGAGTCTTGAGTTGTATAACATGACAAGATCTCCAACTTTAAATTGCTTTTGTTACTTTAAACGAGCATCATGGCGGCGCTTTGTTACTTCCTTGTATAATTGTGAGTTCTCATAAGCATTAGCTCGCCATTCATCTAACTCGTTCAACTGCATCAATCTCTTTTCACGTGCAAGTTTGGGATCAAAGTTTAGAAATTTTATAGACCAGAATGCTTTATGTTCTAGTTCAAATGGTAAATGACAACTATTCCCATAAACAAGTCTGTAAGGAGATGTTTCTATGGGGGTCCTAAAAGTAGTTCTATAGGCCGATAAAGAATCATTCATTTTCTTTGCCCAATCCTTCCTATTTGACTCTACAGTCTTTTCTAGGATACGTTTAAGCTCTCGGTTTGTGACTTCGACTTGTCCACTAGTTTGAGGATGGCAATAGGTAGTTGTTCTATGGTAAACTCCATATTTCTTAAGGGTTTTATCAAATTGAGCATTACAAAAATGAGTACCCCTATCATTGATAATTGTTCTAGGTGTTCCAAATCGAGAAAAGAGTTTCTTAAGGAACCTCACCACCACTTTAGTGTCATTAGTAAGTAAAGCTTGGGCTTCTACCCATTTAGACATATAATCAATGGCTACTAAGATATATTTATTCCTTAATGAGCTAGGGAATGGACCCATGAAGTCAATACCCCATACATCAAATATTTCAAATGAAAGCATGTATGTTTGAGGCATTTCATCATGTTTAGAGATATTACCTATTCGTTGGCATTTATCACAAAAGGTAACATACCTGCTGGCGTCTTTGAATAGTGTGGGCCAATAAAAACCTGATTCGAGTGTTTTATGTGCGGTCTTGGTCCCACTGTAATGTCCTCTAGTCTATTCTGAGTGGCAATGTTCCAGGATTCTTATTGCTTCTGACTTCGTAACGCACCTTCTAATGACTTGATTTGCACATATGCGAAAAAGAAAAGGATCTTCCCAAAAATAGTTTTTCACATCAGTAAAGAAGCGTTTTTTTTGCTGATGTGTTAACCCTTTTAGTGTAACGTTAGCAGCTAAATAATTTGCAATGTCTACGAACCAAGGTACCTCGGAGTCAGATATAGCAAAGAGTTGTTCTTCAAGGAATGAGTCATTTATCTCATGTTCATCAAGCTCCTTGAGATATGGGTTTTCTAATCTAGATAGATGATCTGCTACAAGATTTTCTGCTCCTTTCTTATCTTGAATTTCTAAATCGAATTCCTGCAACAATAAAATCCATCTTATTAGTCGAGATTTTGCATCTGTTTTAGTAAGGAGGTATCGAAGTGCTGAATGGTCAGTGTAAACGACAACTTTAGATAATATTAAATATGGTCAAAATTTATCGAATACAAAAACTACAGCCAACAATTATTTCTCAGTCATCATATAATTTTCTTGTGTGACTATCAAAGTCTTGCTAGCATAATAGATCGATTGAAAGTGCTTGTCTTTCCGCTGTCCAAGAACCACACCTATTGAAAAATCGCTCACATCACACATTAGTTCAAAGGGTAAATTCCAATCAGGTGCAACTACAATTGGGGCATTAATTAATTTATCCTTAAAAGTATTAAATACTTCTAAACATTGTTGACTGAAATTGAAAGGTACATCTTTCTCTAGCAAATTCGTTAAAGGCTTAGCTATTTTAGAAAAATCTTTAATAAATCTTCTATAAAATCCAGCATGACCCAAAAAATTTCAAATAGCCTTAACTGAACTAGAGGGGAGGTAATTTCTTAATAGTTTCAAATTTCGCTTTGTCAACCTCGATTCCCTTGCTAGAAATTTTATGGCCTAACACAATCCCTTCACGAACCATGAAGTAATGTTTTTCCCTATTTAGTATAAGGTTCGTTTCCTCACATCTCATTAGAACTCATTTTAAATTTTCAAGGCAAAGATGGAAAGAGTTACCGAATACCAAGAAGTCCTCCATAAATACCTCTATAATGTCTTTCACGAGTTCATAAAAAATGGCTAACATGTATCGCTGAAAAGTAACAGGAGCATTACATAGTCCAAAAGGCATCCGTTCATAAGCAAACGTACCATATGGACATGTAAATGTCGTTTTCTCTTGGTCCTCAGGAGCTATTGGGATTTGGAAATAACTACAGAGTCCATCTAGGAAGCAATAATACATATGCCTAGATAATCTTTCCAACATCTGATTAATGAAAGGTAAGGGAAAGAGATATTTTCTCGTGGCATCATTCAATTTCCTATAGTCAATGCAAACTCTCCATCTTGTAACTATTCGCGTTGGAATTAATTTGTTATTCTCATTGGCCACATCAGTCATGTCTCATTTCTAAGGAACAACCTGCACAGGGCTCACCTAAGAACTGTCAGAATTAGGATAAATAACTCTAGCATCTAGGAGTTTAATCACCTCGACTTTTATAATTTCTTTCATGTTAGGATTTAGTCGTCTTTGAGCTTGCACACAAGATTTATATTCATCTTCTATTAAAATTTTATGTATGCAAAAAGAAGGGCTGATCCCTCTTATGTCAGAAATCTTCCAAGCCATGGCTCTTTTGTGCTCCTTCAATATTTGAAGTAACTCGTCCTTTTTAGTTGGCTGTAAATCTGAAGCAATAATCACTAGTAATGTAGAATTATTTCCAAGAAACGCATATTCTAAGTGATTTGGTAGTTGCTTTAATTCCAGATTAGGAGGTTCTTCAACAGAGGGTTTTAATTTTAATTCATTGTTTACTTCAATATCCTCATAGCTCTTCTGTCTCAGTGAAGGCTCATTAGAATTTAATTCAACTTTTACCTTTCTTATCACAGAATCATCATTATTTACCTCCTCTCATTGGGCGAGACACAGTTCCAATGTGTCATTGTTTACGATTTCCTGTAAAGAATCTTGAGTAGCATGATCAATAGAATCAATAAAATAACAAGAGTCATCTTGTTCCCTAAGAAATCTCATGGCATCATAGATTTTAAAAATAATCTCTTCATCGCCTACCCTAAGCACAAGTTTTTCGTCACTTACATCAATAACAGCCCTAGCAGTGGCTAAAAATAGACGACCTAAAATTAAAGGCACCTCAACATCCCCATCTATGTCAAGCACAACAAAATCAATAGAGAATATGAATTTATCTACTTTTACAAGTACATCCTCGATAATAGCCCTAGGATATTTAACAAATCTGTCAGCTAGTTGAATACTCATCCTAGTAGGTTTTGGTTCTGTAAGGCCAAGTTGTTTGAACATTTTGCAGGGCATCAATTAATGCTAGCGCCTAAATCAGCTAGTGCCTTCTCAACATTTAAACTACCTATTAAGTAGGGAATAGTAAAACTTCCTGGATCTTTCAATTTGGTTGACAGTTTATTTTGGAGTATGACCGAGCACTCCTTGTTGAGTTCTACTATAGACAATTCTTCAAACTTATTTTTATTTGTTAAAAGCTCCTTAAAAAATTTTACATATGTAGGCATTTGCGAGATAGCTTTAACAAAAGGTAAGTTAATATGTAACTGTTTAAAAAGTTCAAGAAAATTTTTGAATTATGCATCCATACGGTCTTTCTTCAACTTTGTTGGGTACGGGATTGGTGGTTTATAATCTTTCAGCACTAGTTTTTCATTGTTTTCGGGTTTCACCTCTTCATCTTCTTTTTTGTCAGCCTCTGGTGGTAGCTTCTTTTCAGATTCGGCTAACACTTTCCCACTCCTTAGTGTAACTGCTTTCACATGCTCTTTTGTATTGGTTTTGGTGTTACTAGGTAAACTCTCTGGTGGTCTTTCTGAGATCATCTTAGCCAGCTGTCCTATTTGATTCTCGAGCCCTTGAATTGATGCCTACTGATTTTTAATGCAGTTTTCATGTTCTAAAAGCGGGTTTCAACTACTGAAATAAACTTTGTCATCATCTCCTTAAGGTTCGACTTTTTCTCTTACTGGTAAGGTTGTTGTTGGAAACTTGGAGGGGGTGGTCTTTGATTCCTTTGGCCTCCCCATGAGAAATTTGGGTGGTTCCTCCAACCTGCATTGTAAGTGTTACTATAAGGATTATTTTGAGGTCGAGTATTATTACCCATATGATTCATTTGCTTGTTCTCCATATTAAGGTCGTAGGGTAGGTATTCTGAATTACTCATTCTACCTCCACTTGCATCGCACTGCATTACTGGATGAACCTACGTAGAACCAAGTAAACCATCAATTTTTCTATTCAAAAGTTCTACCTGATTTGAAAGTATAGCAACCGAATCGACGTTGAAAACGCCGACTACTTTTTTCGGCTTTGTCCTCATAACTTGCCACTGATAATTATTCAGTGACATCTTTTCTATGAACTCATAATCCTCTTCAGGTGTCTTATTATTGATAGTTCCACCTGCAACTGCATCAATCATCTGTCTAGTTAAGGGATTCAAATCGTTGTGGAAAGTTTGAACCTGTAGCCAAAGAGGTAACCCATGGTGAGAGCATCTTCTCAATAGATCCTTGTATCTCTCTCATGCATCATATAATATTTCTAAATCCATCTGCACAAAAGACGACATATCATTCCTCAATTTTATCGTTTTGGCCGACGAAAAATATTTTACTTAAAACTTTTCAGTCATTTGTTCCCAAGTGGTGATTAACCCTCGTGGTAACGAGTTCAACCACTGTTTAGCCTTATTCCTCAATGAAAAGGGAAACAACCGAAGGTGAATGGCATCGTTAGAATGCCATTGATCTTAAAGGTGTCACAGAATTCTAGAAAATTTGCCAAATGAGTGTTTGGATCCTCATCCTGCAAACCATCAAACTGAACAAACTGTTGTATCATTTGAATCGTGTTAGGTTTCAGTTCAAAATTATTTGCAGCAACAGCAGGTCTAACTATACTCGATTCAGTTCCTGTTAAAGTATGTTTAGCATAATCATACATAGTACGAGGAACAGGATTCTAATTTACTAGGTTTGCGACGACCAAGGGAGGTAGCAGATTAATTCTATTTTCAGCCATTTCTTAGGTGTTATTGGTGTCGTCCTCGTGCTCTTCCTCTATGTATTGTAGGCTTCGTCGTATTTCTCTTCAATTTCTGCGAGCTGTGCTCTTAATTTCACTGTCAAAAAGCAAAGGTCCTGACGGGTTCCTTCTAGTCATAAACTGTCAAAAACCTGCCAAAAGTGAAAAAAAAAAGAAAATTAGTAATTAAAATAAAAATAAAATTAAATTGAAATAAATAAAAAAATGGTTAAAGCAATAAAAATTAAGTGTTCTTAATATCTTAGTCCCCGACAACAGCACCAAAAACTTGATGGTCGCTAAACTAACTAAAAATTCGACTAAGGCAAGCGCACCTATCGAACAGCAGTATAGTTATGGTGAGACCGGAAATATCGTATCCACAAGGACTAAAAGTACTAGTAATTACTATCTTTTTATTATCTAGCCTACTAATTAAAGGAATGTTTTAACTAAGACTAATTATCTAATTTAACTAAGATCACGACAAAGATTAAAGCTGGAAAAATACTATTTAGAAAACCGATAGAGAAGACAATACCTAAGGAAGAATCCACCTAGACTTCACTTTTCACTTCTGAATTAGACGATTTATTCACTTGACTTAATCCGTAAAAATCCCTGACTTATGTTAAGATCTCTCTCAAGACTAAGAACAACTAACTTTAGGTTGATTCATTGAAATTTCTTTCTAATTAAAACCCCTATTCTCGCATTAACTCGATCTATGGATTCCCTTATTAGATTTGGCTCTAATCTAGCAGATTTATGTCATCCTATCTCTAGGATTGCATGCAATTCCGCTTAATTATGGAAGATCTACTCTTAAACATGGACTTTTGCTCCACTGAATAAGCACATCAAAACCTGAATTAATATCCTAAAATATTAAAGCAATGATTAAAACTCACAATTAAGAATAAGAATAAGTATTTATCATATAATTCAAATAGTAATAAGATCCGTCTTAGGTTTTATCTCCCTTAGGTATTTAGGGAGTTTAGTTCATAATAATAGAAAACATCTCAAATTTAGATAAATAACAAAACATAAAGAAAATCAAAGAACTTCTAAGGAAATTGAATGGAGATCTTTAGTCTTGAAGTAGATCCTACTTCCTAGCTGATTCCGATAGCTGTCCTTGAATATTTCCTGCCTTCTACTCTGCGTCTCCCTTTAATCCTATTCTAGGGTGTTTATATGATTTTGGAATGCCTCCAAACCCTCAAAATTAGCCTTTTCTGAGTAGAATTAGACTTGACCTCAACAGGGACACGGCCGTGTGCTACGCCCGTGTGAAGGTGCTAGGCCGTGTGTAATTCTGACTTGGTTTAATGTCGACACAGCCATGACACACAGGCGTGCGGCCTACTCGTGTGTCACACACGGGCGTGTGGATTACCCTTGTGGAAGTGCCTAGGCTGTGTGAAATACTGAATTAGGCCCAATTTGTCTATTTTTGGCCTGTTTCTTACTCTTTTTGCTATCTTAAGCTCTCCTGAGTATAAAACATGAAATTAAAGGATTAGGAGCATCAAATTCATCAAATATTATGATTATTCATCCAAAAATATGCCAAGGATGGGATAAAAATATGTATATATTATGGTTTATCAGCCACCTAAACTAGAAAAGATCCATAATGTATTCCATGTTTCAATGCTTCGAAGATATCGATCGGATCTCTCACATGTGATTAGTCCGTCTGAGATTGAGATTAAGTCTGACATGACATATAAGGAATAAGTGATTCACATTCTGGCTCGTGGGATTAAAGAGTTACAAAATAAGAAAATTCCGTTGGTTATAGTACTGTGGCATAAACACGGAGTTGAGGAAGCAACATGGGAGTCAAAAGATACAATGAAAGAGCATAATCCAAACCTATTCACCGGTAAGATTTTTGGGATGAAAATCCCTAAGGGGGGAGAGTTGTAACAGTCCAATTTAGACCCTAATCAGAACGGTGGTTTCGGGACCACGAATCCGAGTCAGAAAAATATTTATTTTTTTTGTGTTTATTATGTGTGAATTTGTATGTGTGAAATTTTTGTGCTTTAATTTTATCGCTTGAATATCTGATTAAATAAAAGGACTTAATCGCGTAAAATGAAAACTTGGTGGTTAAATGTAAAAGTGCTTAATTATTGTTGTCTTTATTAGTGGAGGCATTTATAATGCAATTATACCATTGGCATATTGGTTGGACGATATTAGGCATATATTATATGGTTTTTATATTATTTCATTAAGGTTATTTATGTAAATTAAACCTTAAGTTAATATAAGTTATAATATATATCATAAAACATAAAATAAAGCTAATATATGTGTTTATTTCTATGTTCTTGTCGAAACAAAAGAAAAGAAAAACAAGTTAGGGTTCAGCCATCTATTTAGCTCAATTAAGGTATGAAACTAGCTCGATTTTTTATAATTTCTACGTTTTTTAGATCGTTGCTTCGAGTACTAGTAAACCCATGCTTGAATTTTTTATTTTGGTGAATATTTTGAGTTATGCCATTGATGAGAGTTTGTGATTTTTGTTGTTTGATGATGAAATATGAAAGATATGTTTTAGATTAACATGTTTTGTATTGGAGTTTTTGATGATTTTGAATAATTAGGACTAAATTGAAAAATAATAATTTTTGGGACTAAAATGTGAAATAAATGAAATATTTGGACTTGTATGAACATGGGTAAGATCCGGCCTAACATGAGTGAAGTGAAATTTTGCATATTTTGTGTTTTGTGCAATAGGGACTAACTTGTAAAAAGTGTAAATGTCAGGGGTAAAATGGTAATTTGCCTATTTATGTGTTTTTGGACTAAATTGAATGAAAATATGTTTGAATGAGTTTAATTTGAATATGTTTAGATCAAGAACAAAATAAATCAGATTTGGATCGGGGGAAAGCGAAAGTTGTCGACTAGCTGTCCCGTTCCGTTTTACATTGTCCAAGGTAAGTTTATAAGCAAATAGACATACTTAATTTTAATTAAATGCTAAATATATATGCTGAAATGAAATATGTCAATTTATATTTGCTACGGCTGAATATGAATAAGCTTGGCTACTATATTTCCGAATTCGTTTCGATCGAGTTACGACGTCCGAAAGCCTCGTATGAACCTTAGGAATAGTTAGGATACATATGTCATGACATAAGATTCCAATATATGTGTTCGAGTATGACCATGACATCGATATGTGACTCCGATATAGGTGTGCGAGTAAGACCCTGTCTAGGACAGTGGCATCGATATGTGGCTACATTTAAGACCACATCTGGGACGTTGGCATTGTACGATATGTGTGAATTATCTGAGTGTCGGATCGAGTTACGACGTCCGAAAGCCTCGTATGAACCTTAGGAATAGTTAGGATACATATGTCATGACATAAGATTCCAATATATGTGTTCGAGTATGACCATGACATCGATATGTGACTCCGATATAGGTGTGCGAGTAAGACCCTGTCTAGGACAGTGACATCGATATGTGGCTACATTTAAGACCACATCTGGGACGTTGGCATTGTACGATATGTGTGAATTATCTGAGTGTCTTATCCAATTCCGAATGGCTCATCGGGCAAAGGTAAATCATGTACGGATGTGTAAAACGAGCTAAATGTCCAGGTATGAATTAGCTTGTTGGCTACTAGTAATAAGGTAAGTTTATAACTTGATATTGGTTACAAGTCATGTGTAATGCTAATGATGAATATATGTGAGATTGGTATGTGTATTCGGCCTTGTGACTAAATAATTTGAGTATCACTGAAATGATTCTTAACTATGTGCATATGTGTGACCATGTATATTCGGCGTATAGGTAATATATGTATGTAATGTTATATTATGATTTATGAACTTACGTATATAAGTATATATGTGTATGGTTTCATTATAATTATTTGTTTTTGGAGGTTCATCGTTAATATGTTAAAATAACTATGTGAGTATTCGGCTAAGTGGGAAAATTGTCTATGAAAATGTCTTAATTATCTCGTTTGTAAGGTTGAGGTTTAGTATGATATTGTTAATGTAATACGGTTAGTTAAAATGAATTAAATATATCATTGGATTGTTTATTTGCTTAGGATTTACTAAGCTATGATAGCTTACTCTGTGTATTCATGCTTATTCTGTTTTATAGATTTTGAAGTCAAGCTACGAGCTCGGGGACTGTCAGCAAAATTCATCACACTATCTACTATTTTGGTATCTTTAAAAGTTAAAGTCGAATTATGGCATGCATACGCTGGAATGTGTTTTTGAATGTTGGATTTTGGTTTTGTATAATTTGAGCCATGCAAAAATGGCTTTAATCTTTTATGTTTGAGTTCGGTTATGTTTAATATGGTTTTTGTTTATCTTGGTTATGAAGTTATGTGCTATGAATGAATGATGTTCGTGTTTGGTGTTTTATGTTTTGGAAATGTTTAATCATTTTGGATGAGTACATGGTTGATTCGGCTATGGTAAGCATAGAGTAAAGTATATGTGAATGTGTGGTTGTATTTGGACAATATGTTAACTATGGCTTGTAGTAACAGGTTGTTTGGCTAAATTCGAACATGATATAAGTTTGTTTTGCTATGGTTATTACATGACATGTAAAGTTCATGTTTTGATTATATGTCTATTTGTGAATAATGCCTTATTCATGTGAATATAATTTGTAATATGAGTTGGTTTGAAGATTATTACAATAATGTATTTGAAATTTCGGTTATAAAATGAAGTTATATAAGATAGTTATAATCAACTTGTAATTCGGCATTTGCTTGTATAAATGTTTATTGAATATGATGAACTAAATTGTATTATATATATATATGTGTGTGTGTATATCTCATCGTATGGTAAATATATACAAAGATGGTGTTGGATTTATGAACTTGATTTGAGTGAGTTAAAAATGGATGTTCGATGTGTTTTGGTTGAGGTTTATTTTGACTTATGTTTAAATGACTTATGTAGGATATATTAAATGACCGAATAGAAATTAAGTGGTTTGGCCGTGTAAGTGCATTTTAAGCTTGATATATTTCATTTTTAATGTTCGAAAATGATTCAAATTTTGGTATGGATAATCATGTATAAAGTTTATATTGTTATGGGATATTGTGAAATATCCCAGACATGTTAATGGAATCGTTAAAGCCATATACGCTAATGGACAATACCATATGTAATGATTTAATTGATTATATTTATATTTGTATTGAAATATGAAATAAAATGTTTATCTTTTATTAAGTATTTGAATATCATTAAATAGTTGAATATGTGATTTGTATATGTTTCAAGATTAATATAATCTCGATCAACACGTGAATAGTCTTATGTTATATATATATATATATATATATATGAACATGACTGATACAAATGTATAGATGATTGAAATTGTGTTCTTATGTTTGGTAATGCCTTGTGACCCTAATCCGTGACGGATACGAGTTAAGGGTGTTACATTAACAAGTTAAATAAATAAATCAACATTAAATATATTTATTTGTTAAATATTAATTAAAATTTTATGGTATATTTAAAATTTGTGTTTTCTTTAGGAATATACCAAATAATTATTCAAAATTAAATATAATTATATTTATAAACATACATTTTCAAATTAAAATTTTGCAATATACCAAATAATTATTCAAAACTAAAATTTTCTTGGTGGGTGGTAATTATTTCCCCTTTTCAAGATATTGTTTTCCTATTTTGGTGTTCTAGCATATTGCAAGCATTGTTCTTCTTTTACTTGGAGGTTGTTAGACATAGTGTTATAAGGTTATCAAATACTTTAATGAGTTAATAATTTTACTAGGTCTTTTGATGATTGTTGATAAGTAAATTTGATCATGGGTTAGGTTGAATCGGATTTATGCAAATTTTTAAGTTTATTTTTTTAAGTTCGAGTCTAATTTGATTAAAAAATAGACTTAAAATTTTATCTAAATTTAATTCAGATTAAAAATTTTAAACCCGAACCTAATAGGACATGTAACAAACACTTTTAATCAATCAACGTATATTTTTTATTGAATTAGTGGTTAATATACGTAAGTTTTTGTTAATTTAATCTATAAAACAATATTTTGTTGAGTTAATTTGGGCTTAGTCCGAATTATATCTGATTCCAGTACACCCATATTTAGGCGAGTCGGGTAAAGAGCCTGATCCAAATTTTGGACCCACCAACAGATACAAAAGCTTTACAGGTGGCAACACAGACTTCGACTTGCGTGGATGCCTCACCCATCGTTAACTTGGAACAGATCAAAGGAAAACGCGTTTTACCTTGTTTTCACCTCTCTCGCTTCTCTTATTATGCCCGCGAAAACATAACCTAGAAAACCTAGGTTTCTACTGTCGGCGGCTCGGCCGGCCGCCGTTCACCGCCACCAGTCTCCTCCTTCCGGTGGGGGTTTCTCTGTTCCTCTTGTTGGAACTTTCAATATCGTTGCATCTTTCTTCCTCTCTCTTTACTTTTTTTTTTTTTTGGGTTTACCAGTTTCCTTGGGTCCTTGTTTTGATGGCGGCGGTGGAGGAGGCACTTTTGGCTTTGTAACGATTCCGGGAAAATCCCACATTTTCCGTCGCAGCTGCCTCTTTTGTTCCCCTTGTTCTTGATCTTTTACCAGTGCTTGGGGTTCCCGAAGCAGTTCCAAAATAGATCTTTTCTGTGTCCTGCCGCCGCTCCTGCGACCGTTTGGTTTCATTGCCAGGTCTTCTTTCCCCTTGCCCAAAGCTTACCCTGTATGATGTTGTGGCCAGCATAGGCCTTGTGGAGCCCAAATCTGATATGAATATGGCGTCTACTGTTTAGAGTTGGTAAATGATAGGCTGATAACCGCTTGATTCGTCAAATGTCTTATTACGATAAGTACGATAAGTTTTCATCAGTTCAAAAAAAAAAAAGAGAAGAAGAAATATGCACGACAAAGAAACCACGTCTCTCTCTCTCTGGCCCCTTTTTATCATCTCTTTTTGGAACCCTAAAATTAATTCAGAATCAGATTCTTTTCTTTTCTCTTTTTTGTAAAACAATTTTATTGAATTGAAAATGAAACAATTACACCTCAAGTCTCAAACAGATGAACCCCATATAAAAACTCTAAAACCAATCCACCAACATGTTACATGAACACCCATGCACATACACATACACATACATAATACATATATAAAGAGATAGAGATGGAGAAAACCATAAGAGAGTTGATTTAATTTGGTGGAGGAACTGATTTGCAATAAACAGGAAGCGCATTTGGAGGAGGACATGATTTGCCATAAAGAGAGGTATGCCCTGTAACGTTACCACTGATGACTGGTGCAGACGAATGATCAGTAGGAAGCACATTTGGAGGAGGACATGATTTTCCATGAACAGGGGTATACCCTTTCGCGTTACAACCTATGACTGGTGCAGAAGAATGGTCGGCAGGAACCAGACGAGCCGCAACTAGTTGCCAGGCTAAAATCAACACCGACATGATAACAAGTGCTTTGGAAGTGATCCCATAATGGTAGGTCGCCATTGATGTCTGACGATGAGCGGAGAGAGAATAATGGGTGAAGTAGGAATCTGATTTAAAAGAAGACGCTGTATACAAGGACGGCACTTGAATTGACGGAAAGACGCTGCTGCTTATATAGGAATATAGAAGCTTTTACATGGACCTATTGGCAGCTTGCTTTCGGCACAAGATTTTGACTCGTTTATGCTGACCGCCGTAATTTCCCATGAGTAAGTCATAGTTATTATACACTAGAAAGAAAACGAATCAATGGTTGAAAATGGTGGGTCTAATCAACAGCTGGATTGGGTAGAAAAGGGTCTTCTGAGTTTCAAAATTTTGGGCCATGTTTGTTTCTATCGGCCTCAGGTGAATAAAAAGAGTCATGAGCTCCTTATTTCTCTACGGATACAACTTGGCTTCAAATCGTTGGCAGAAGGAGACCAAGGAAAACTCTTTAGGCTCATTTGGGTTTGTTGTTTTGAAGAGGGAGTTGCATGTAATGACTATTGTGTACGGAATTGATTCAACAAAAACCCTACGCTTATATAAGTAGAAAAGGGTAGGGACATTGTTTATCCAAATCTATCATCCTAGGAAGAAGACGTAGAGATGCCTTATCACAAAGCCATCAATCCAAGAACCATTAGATTTGAATACCACATTTATGTCCACAATTCGATTATAGATGTAACAATATTTCTCCTTTGCTTAGTTTAGTTAAAATAGTAAATAATCTGCCCATATTTATATGTAAAATATAAATTAATCAAATTTTTTATTTTTCTTTCAAATAATTAATATAAATAAAAGTGTTTTGATAATTTTCACCAACCGCAAAAGTCAAAAACATTTTTAATATAAAAGTCAAAATATTATTCCTTGCTTCTACGATGACCTTTAGTTTGTGGTGCTATGTTGAATTTGTTGAGTTCATTTAGGCCTGATTGGGCCTAGCCCGAATTATCTCTAATACCAGACCAGGCTTAATCATGGACCCTTAAATAGATCTAAAGCTTTATAGGTGGCAAAACCAACTTACGTGTTTGCCAGATGAAAACGCGTTTTCTCTATTGACTATAGTAACCCTGAGTTACCCCTTTTCTTTTCCCCTCCCTCTCTAGCTTCTGAAAAGAAAACCTAGAAAATCAAGCTTTCACCAGTCGCCGGTAGGCCGGCCGCTGCTCACCGCTACCAGTCTCCTCCTTCCGGCGGAGGTTTCTCTGTTCTCTGTTGTTGAAACTTTCAAGAGCCTTGCATCTCTCTCTCTCTCTCTCTCTCTCTCTCTCTCTCTCTCTCTCACTTCTGTTTTTGGTTTTGGTTTACCAGCTTCCTTTGGTCTTTGTTTTGGTGCTGGTGGTGCGTAAGTCACTTTTGGCTTGTAACGATGCCGGAAAAAATCCCACATCCGAGCAACCTCTTTTGTTACCCTTGACCTTGATCTCTTAACAGTGCTTGGGGTTCCCGAAGCAGTTCCGGAGAGGATCCGAATACAGAGCTTTGCCATGTCCTACCACCGTTTGTGGTCACTGCCATGTCTTCCTTCCCTTTTGCACAAATCTCACCCTCTATGATCTTGTCGCCTATTTCGTCCTGGGATTTGACGCGCTGATTTAAGTTCGGTGAGGCCGCCGAAGGAAATCCGACGGCGGGGTCCTCTTACGTTTCTTTTGTTGTCGGGTTCGGGATCCTTGGTGTTGCTTAGGAGCTCCGGTTTGGGTTGCCGGCGGGTTCTTCGATAAAGCGCTTAACAGTACGAAAAAGGAAAAGGCATCGAGGGGGCCCATACGAATATTTCGCAGATTTTATTTATATTCGGTGAATGATAATCCGAAACTACCTTAAATTAGTCAATGTGCTTATTATGATACGTACCATAACTTTTCACTGATACGTCGATTAAACAAAATGAAATTTGCATGTACAATGCATACATTGAAGCCAAAGAGATCACATCTCTCTCTGGACTAAGTTTGGGGAAGTCCTTAACTAAAATTTTCAATAAATTTAATGGATTTATTAATTATAATAAAAAATTTCAAAAAATAAAAATAAAAATTTCAGTAAATTTAAAAATGAAAATTTCTAGAAATTGGGGGTGAAGGTCCCCTTCGGCTTCATTCATATTCAGATTTTCTTTAAGCAACCAGAATGGAAATTTCATTGAATCGAAAATCTAACAATTACATAGTAAAAAACAAACCTGTGCACCCATATTACAGATCAACTCCATAAACCCTAAAACAAAGCCCAGAACATGTAATTACACCTACAAACACCCATGTGTACCTATAGAGAGACAATATACCATAAGGGAGTTGATTTAATTTGGAGGACATGATTTGCCATAAACAGGGGTAGACCCTTTCATATTACAGCCGATCACCGGTGCAGACGAATGGTCAGCAGGAACCGCACGAGGTGCAGCAACAACAGCAGCTAGTTGACAGGCGAAAATCAACACCGACGTGATAACAAGTGCTTTGAAGTCATCCTATAAAGGTAGGCCACCATTGATGTCTGATAATGATCCGGAGAGTGAATAATGAGTGAAGAAGGAATTTAATTTAAAGGAAGACGAAGTTATGGAGGAGATACGGACATACGGTGCTTATATATTGGCAACGTAGGAGCTTCTCCACCAACCAGTTTTCAGCTTCCTTATGGCACAAGAAATCGATTATTATATTATATTTTGACTTGTTTATGCCGACCGCCCGTAAGTTGCAATAAGAAAGTCATAGTAATATTTATTATTATTATTTTCATTTTTAATGTGATTTTCATTTTTAATGTGTATAGATAATCACAAAATGAGTTTATTCTTACAATTTCAAGCTCTAAACCACAAATTATATACACTGAACAGAAAAGGAATCAATGGTTGAAAATGATGGGTTCATGCAATCCGAACGGACGAAACCTGGCATTACCTTTTTCCTAATATATTAAAATATGTAATCAAGACCACTATAGAACACAACATCATGGGGTCACAAAGGGGTGGGTCAAGTCATGGTGAAAGTGCTTGATAACTACCCGATGGTGTTCCCTTTAAAAACTCCTCTACTCTTTTAACTTTTCTCATAGATATTTTCGAAATAGTTATTTTTAAACATTTCACACACAATGTTTGAAGGGAATGGTTTATCACCACGCACAATGTTTGAAGGGAATTGTTTATCACTTACTTTTTCGGAGGTTCAAATTGAATGAATTCTATAGATAAACAATATTTAATCACCGTGTTAATATGATTTATTTTATTGAGTTATGATGAGCCAATATATTTTAAATGTATTTGGGGTGAGTCTTTAGTAGGCCCAAAGATTTTAGGCTAATCAACAACTGAGTTGGGTAAAAAATAGGCCCAACCAAAAAGTTCAATAAAAGATAATTTATTGCATTAGAATAGTAACACGAGAAAGGTTAGAGAGGCATTCATGGGTCAGGTCAAATAAGACATAATATAATATATTACAAACATAGAAAAACAGATTGAACTAACCTTAGGTCTTGAATGTTTGAGTCCTAATTTGATTCTTATTTTAAACGGATTTAATTTATTTTTACCTAATCTCATTTTTTTAGCCTAATATTTTTATTCAAACCTTCCAAAATTTTAGGTAAATCTTTAAGCTTGGGCAAATAGCGTAGTCGATGAATAGGTCTAATAAAAATATTTGTTAAATACATATAGATGTACATGCCAAAAGGCTATACATGAATGTCATGTCTTGATCCTTGTATCCTATTCCAATGGCAAAGTCAATAAATTGGTTTGGGGGTTGAAAAGCTTGGAGAGCTAAAGGTAAAAGTTTATTTAAAAATATATTAAAATAAATGCTTAATAATAATAATAATAATAATAATAATAATAATAATAATAATAATAATAATATACCGCTTAGTTAAGGAGGCCAAGGCCACTTCCTACTGCTCTCTAGCAACGTCCTTCTCCTTTTTTAGCATTTCACTTCCTACATTAATCACATATTTGCCCGATTTTATTGCAATTGTACAATGCCTGTTGTAATATTTATAGTTCTGATGAAACACGAAATATTCCAATGGGTTGAACCTATAGGAAGAGGCGGTTGAGCAATAACTAGCCTACGCAATAGAGTAGCAACTATTAATACGGTTTTATAGTAAAACAGTTCATAACAAGATAAGTTTGCAAGAAAATTAAAGGGACTAAATTGAAAAGAGTGTAAAACTAAAAGGACTATCTAATAATTAACTAATGGGGGTTGGTTGACTTCGATGTGGTTCACTGAACGTCAGACTAAGGACATAAATCGCATAAATTACCAAGTGGCTCTATTTTATCTTTCGATCTCAATTTTACCAACTTAGATAAATTATGTCCGATTTATCTTTCGATCTCACCGGTTAATCCAGGACTAATGAATGGATGCACGATAAGATTACCTTCCGATCTCACTTTATCTTGATATTCCCTTAAGGGTGTTGATGAGTCATCATCATATGATTATTTTGGATTATATACATTTGCTTGGTTTCTTGAGCATTTTTATATGTTTTAAATTCATGAAGGTGATTTGAATTTTTCTTGTTTGTATTGTAAATATTGTGTATTTTTAGTGTTTTTCATGCATCTAGTTTCAATAAAAAATTCCATGTGGAATTTGTAGGTAAACAGGTTTGGGAAGAAGATCTCAATACATGGAACCTTGAGATCAAATACACTAAGCTTAAATTTGATCCAAGATGATGAGTGGAATCAAAGCTCAAAAGATTAAAAATTTATAATTTGAACACATTTAGAACTTTTAGTTGGAACACGTCTTAGTGTTTCGATCATGTCTCGAGCTTTAGGACTTCATTTTGGGTAAACCTTATATTGTCAGAAAGGGGATTTGAAGATCTACTCAAATATTGGAATATCAACACCAAAATGCATCAGGAAAAAATCCAAAAGTAAAGATAAATTTATAAGTTTCAAATTGATGGACAATTTTGATGCATTTTCGTGTTTGACTCATATTTCCCAACACAATTGGAGTTTGGAGTTGAAATTTTTACAACATATAGACAAGATGTAGACCATCAATCATCTCTCCTGGACTTTTCCCATTGAGAGACGTTTACTTGGACAAAATGAGTAATCTTTTAACATGTGAAAGATGACTCAAAAGATGACAAAAAAGTAGGCTTAGAAATTTATTATTAGCAAGTCCTTTGTATTGCCATTTTCCTCTTCACAAATCTCTATAAATAGCCCTTGGTTTCAACAGAAGAGGTATCTTGAAGTTGAGTTCAAGATCATTTGCTTGTTAGGTTTTTGTTTGTTTCATTATTCGTGTAAAATTTCAAGTTTCTTATATCTAATATGTCTATTTCACCTAAGTTTGAGTTGCTTACTTTTGCTATGTTATTTTAAGTTTTCCATGTTGAGGTGAATGGGTGAAAGTGTTGGAAAATATTAAGGTAAATTTCATACTCATCATCTGAGCTAAAATTAATTATCAATAACTTGTTATAATCATACTTGTAAAGTAAAATATTTTATTTGTTTTAGACAATATATGACACAATGAATGCTTGGATAAATTAACCTTGATTTTTTGTAGACATAAAAATTGGCATAATAAATATTTGAAATCCTTTTATAAGTCTTAGAAGTTATCAGCTGATTAAAATACCATAAGGTTGGACTAAACTTAAACAGTTAAACTGTCATATTGCACCATCCTTTGCTTATAGATTCAATTGCTAAACTCTTGGACTTATTGGACAATCATTTTGGACATTCCTTTGATGGATATACCTTTTCTCATGGATTCACATGCTTAATTAGTGGACGTATATTACTAGATCATCCTATTGAGACCACCATTTATGTTTGGATTCTTATTGAGTAATAACATTGAGCATTAAAATTTAATCTTAATATGACACCAAGAGTTGATCCTCTAACCTCAACATATCTTCTTCCAGGTATTGGTATTTATTTTCTTGAGTTGACTTTTTATTTTTAGTGTTTCTAGCTATTACTTTCATTATCAATACTTATTCCAAAGTTAAGTGTTAAATTTTTGTTTTAGCATAATACTTGTAATCTTGTAAGTTCTAATCAACTTCTCTATGGATCGACCTCGGACTCCCAAAAATTTATTACTTGAATATAACTTGCACTTAGGTTGTAGACATAGAAAGAAAGTCATTGTCAGGCGTCACTACCTAAGTTCTTAGTTCTATTTGATTTAGTCTAATTTATTACAATTTAGTCCTTTGTCCAAAAGTTTTAGTTTACCCGTATTTTCATCAACCAACCTCCTTAAAGGTTTAGGTACACATGCTCAAAGTGAAGAAAATAAACATAAAAGTAGAAAATAAGGCAACCATGAAAGTATAGTTTAAGAAAAATGTGAATGTTAAGATTTTTATGTAAGAAAAATTAAATAGCATGAAACCAAAAGCATTTAACATGAAAATCTAAAGAAAGAAATATAGAAGGAACAAACTTTAACAGATTTAAAGTAAAATAAATTGAAATACATTAAACTAAAGCTTAAAGAGTTTTGAAAGAAAGGTACATAGACTGGAATGTAAATAAAACTTAGCTACAGTAATAACTAACTTAACTAACAGTAAGAGTAACAAGAACAAGAAGTAAATGCAGAAAAATAAACTCTAATTTAAGGTAGAAAAAGAGAAAAATAAAAACCTTAGAAAAGTGTTGAGAAAAAATAAACCTAAAACTAAGCTAATGTGTGTCTCATTCCTCATCAACAATTTTTGGCTATTTTAAAGTGTATTATGATGACTTTTTGTTGCCAAAAATGTCCTTACATGGGCGTTGTACGGTTGGTGGGCCAGTAGATAAAGACTACCCTTTTTGTCCAAGTTTGTCTCCTTGACGAAGGTGATATCGCGATACCCCCAAGAGGATATAGCGATATCTTGGTCAGTATTGAAACGTGGGGTTCTCTTTGGAAGGTGGATATCACAATTCTTAAAGAGGATATCGCAATACCACTGAAATGTGTCTTCAGTCTTCTATATTGTTGGAGGTATAGCGATTCTAAGGGATGGATATCGTGATACCCTTGCCCTTGGTGTCATTCTTGCTTGTTTTTTACCTCTAACGCCCGTACATCACTCAAACACACTTTAGGCCTCCCAATGGCACTATTGACCAAATTGGGTTACAAAATAGACAAAAATGAGACATGTTCACTTATTAACCAAAAATATGAAAATAACGAAAAACTACACTAAAGACACTATTTTTCTCGAGAAAAAGCTCTTTAAGTGCGTTGGAAAAGCCTAATTTGCCATATCGATTTGTGACAGATTAGATACCTTGACAAGTGTATCAGTACTTTATGTCTGGTATTGATACATTTGTTTTTATTTCAAATTTTCTAAAACATCGAAGGCCAAAATGATATCGGTACCTTTATGGGGTATCAATACCTATTATGAAAACTTTAAAAACATTGCAATTTGGATATGAATGCATGCATTATAGTGTAACTTGATTATCAAATGTTTATAGTTGCTTCAACAATGATTGTAGAATCTTATAACTTGAACTATAGGATAAGGTCGGGTGAAGAGTGTTACATCCTCTGTCTGGTGGAGGTTTTTCTGTTCTCTACTGTCGTAGTTTCCTGATGTTTCAAGGGTTTTTTACTAGAAAAAAAAGAAAGTACAAAACGATAAAAATGACAACGATAAGGAGTTATTCTCCATTGTAGTGGAAAGATCAAAAAAACTTATCCACGATAGAAACAATGGAAAACACTTGATTTTTCGAGTCAAAAGTGCTACAAAAAATGTTTTTCAGCCCTTCGACGTGAAATTATGAAAATATCTTTATTTATATTAATTATTTAAAAGTTATACAAAAATAGATTAATTTATATTTCATGTATCATTAATTCATTATATTAAATTATTTAAATATAATTTATTTAAAATATTTTATATATAATTAATTTTACAAATAATTTATATATTAACTGCTTGAAAGGTATTTAAAATTTATATTTCATTTATCATTATATTAAATTATTTAAATATAATATAAATTAACTATTTTTTACTTTCCATTATCATGTCTAAAAAATATTTTAACTTTCAGGTTTCAACCGTAATTTTTTACAACAAAACCAAACACGGGCATTAACAGTATTCGTTGGATCTGATTTGAATTTGATGTTTTCTTTTTTTGGAAAACGTATCGATTTGGTCAATGATGCTTGAATTGGACCAGATTGGCGAGTCATAATGGTTGGACTAAGAACTGGATAAGGTAGCAGTCTGGAGAATGGTAAAGAAAAGAGAGCCAGAAGCTCACATGGTGGGACCTGGAAGCCGTTACACTCCAAACCCATATCCAAACCAACCCCGACCTCGAAATTATCCACCTTTGAATTTCTATTGTCCTCCTCAAACCCCTTACTACCAAACACCACCTCCTTCCTACCCCGTATACGCCACAAACAACTAAAGACCCGTCGCCACATTCCCACAAAACACTGTACCCACTCAAAGCCAACCCAGAAATGAACCAAGACCAGCAAGGCCCAATCAGAAACGAACCAAGACCTGCAAGGCCCAATCCCGAGAGACTGCAATTTACTCCTATTCCTGTTTCGTATGGGGAATTGTACCCAAAACTCTTGGAGAAGCAATTAATATCTCCCTATTACATGGCACCCCTTAAGCCTCTATACCCGAAATGATACGATCCAAACGCTAGTTGCGCATACCATGCCGGGAACGAGGGGCACTCTACGGAAAACTGCCTTGCCTTCAAAAGGAGAGTTTAAGGACTCATCAATGCGGGTATTCTACGATTTTATGGTACTGGTGGTACGGTCGAAAACCCATTCCCAAACCACACTGAAGGGAATGTGAGCGCAGTGGGAGAAGAGGACAAACAATAAAATAAAAGATGAGTTTCTGAAATAAGAACACCTCTGCAGAAAATCTGGGAGGTACTAGTTGAAAAGGGGTTGCTTTGTCATCTCAACAGAGTCTTCGAAGGAAGAAATGCAAAAAGTCAAAGTTTTTGTGAATTCCATGGTATTAAAGGGCACGACATTCAGTCCTTGAGGAGTTCAAGAGATTACTGCAAAATATGATGGATAATAAGGAGATTGGGATTTTTTACAAAGGCGAAGAGGCTGATAGAGGAGAAATATGCGCCTCTGACAATCAATCGTCAGGTTTCTCGTATAGCACCGACCGACCATTAATAATCTATTACGATGCGAAGAAGGAGTTGGTGAAACCAAAAGTGATAATCGAAGTACCATCTCCTTTCCCTTACAAGGACAATAAAGCAGTACCATAGAAATACGACGTTAATATCGTCACACCTGGAGATGAAAAACCCAAAGACGTGACTGGAAGTGTTGGGGAAGTAGATCATTTCACTCGTAGTGGAAGATGTTATTCGAAAGAGGTCGAACCAGTGAAGAAGAATAGTGATTTGAAACTAAATGGAAATGTAGTGATGTATGAGGCCGAAGTCCAGCAGGAAATTCCATCCGTGCAAGAAACTAAAAAGCCTGTGGATGAGGAGGAAGCACAGGAGTTCTTAAAATTTATCAAGCACAGTGAATACAATGTGGTGGAACAATTGAATAAACAACCAGAACGAATCTCGATTTTATCTCTACTATTAAATTCAGAGCCACACCGAAACACTTTGTTGAAGGTGTTAAATCAAGCTTACATAGCAAACAACATATCTGTTGAGAAGCTTGATTGGTGGGTGAATAATCTGAACGCGGACAATTTTATCTCTTTCAGTGATGATGAAATACCACCCAATGGTAGAGGCTCCGTGAAAGCATTGCATATCACAACCCACTGCAAGGGTTACATAATACCGAACGTACTCATCGATAATGGGCCGGCACTCAACGTCATACCCTTGGCCACGCTTTCCAGAATTCTGATGGATCTGTCCTATTTAAGGCTCTGTCATTCCACAGTAAGGGCATTCGATGGGACAAGACGTGAAGTCATGAGAAAGATTGAGATCCCTCCAGAAGTGGGTCCTTATATATACGATGTTGAATTTCAAGTCATGGACATTACACCATCATACAATTGCCTCTTGGGAAGACCTTGGATCCATTTTGCTGGAGCAGTCCCATCATCCCTCTATCAAAAGGTGAAATTTATCATGGATGGCTGTTTGGTCACTGTCGAGGGAGAAGAAGATATTGTAGCATCTATTTTTACCGACGTACCATACATTGAATTGAGTAAATATGCTATAGAATGTTCCTTCCGATCCCTTGAATTTGTCAATGCCACATTCGTCGCTGAGGGAAACAGCATTCCCGTGCCAAAACTGTCAAGAAATACCATGATGGGTATCAAAATGACTGTGGGAAGAGGAACCCGAACAAGAAAATGTTTGGGAAGGTATCTGCAAGGAATAGTCAGGGCCTTAAAGCCGGTACATCACAAAGCTCGATACGGTTTAGGGTTCCAACCAGATGTGCGTCAAAGAAGAAAACAGTGGAAGAAGGATCAGGAGAGAAGGATTGCGAGAACTTTGGGCCGAGAAATAGAATGAGAGCCCATAACGTACCCTCCTTTGTCAAAAACATTTACATCTGCAGGGATGATATACCTCGGACAGGATAATACACAAAGCACGCTGTTATTAATTGAAAGGGGTCTTCAGAATGTCAGTATAAATGTCATTGACAAAGGAAGTGAGGCAATTAAAGATTTTTCAACGATACGCCCTTGTCCTCCTGGTTTCATGTTAAACAATTGGACTGCCGAGGACCTTCTTGCAGTTTATAAGTTTTCAGAGTAATGCTCAAACATTAACCCTCTATTGTGTCCTTAGATATAATAGAATTCTTTTGTAAGAGCTTGCATTCGCTCTTTATCATTTAAATGAATATTAATGAAGATGCATTTTGTCATGATCTTTCGCATTATCACTAACTTCATAATCATCTTCTCATTTCATAGCCTATCTGTACATTTGCCTCATACCATGCCATAACATCTCGTTTGTTGGTTCCAATACTTGGATGCCCCTCTATAGTTTCCTTTTCCATTCAACTTTCAGGTGCTCAGATATCAACAGCATGAACAAACCCGTTACGAGTCCTGAAATCGATTTTGAGAAGACTGTTTGTTTAAGAGAATTTAAAGTCGAAGAAAATGCTGAAGACTATGTCTCGTCTCCTGACTTGCTAAGAATGGTGGAACAAGAGGATAAACAGATTTTGCCTCATCAAGAATCTGTTGAAACAATAAATTTGGAAACTGAAGAAAGGAAGCAAGAAGTGAAGATTGAGACCTCTATTTCAGAGGACACTAGGCATAATTTGATTGCTTTGCTCCATGAATACAAAGATGTATTCGCATGGTCATATCAAGACATGCTAGGATTGGATGAAGATGTAGTAGCCCATAAGCTCCCATTAAAGCCAGAATGTAAACCCATTCAACAAAAGTTAAGACGGATGAGACCTGAGATGTTGTTGAAAATAAAAGAGGAAGCCAAGAAGCAATTTGATACTGGCTTCCTACAAGCCTCCAAATATCCAGAATGGGTGGCTAACATAGTCCCGGTACCAAAAAAAGATGGCAAAGTACGAATGTGCGTGGATTATCGTGACCTGAATCGAGCAAGTCCTAAAGATAATTTTCCCTTACCACACATTGATACGTTGATGGATAACACAACAAAACATTCATTCTTTTCCTTCATGGATGGATTCTCAGGGTATAATAAAATCAAGATGGCCCCTGAAGATATGGAGATAACTACCTTCATAACAATATAGGGAACATTCTGTTACAAGGTGATGCCATTTGGGTTAAAGAATGCTGGGGCAACATATCAGAGGGCTATAGTGACGTTATTTCATGACATGATGCATAAAGAAATAGAGGTCTACATCGACGATATGATTGCTAAATCCTGAGGGGAAGAAGAGCATGTAGCGAACCTCAAGAAGTTGTTCGGAAGGCTGAGAAAGTTTCAGCTAAAGCTTAATCCAGCCAAATGTACGTTTGGGATTACCTCGGGAAAGTTGCTAGGCTTCATTGTCAGTAAAAGAGGTATCGAGGTTGATCTAGATAAAATAAAAGCCATTCAAGAGTTACCACCTCCGCGTACGCAAAAGGAAGTCAGAAAATTTTTAGGGAGGTTAAACTACATCGCCCGATTTATCGCTCAACTTACCAATCAATGCGACCCAATCTTTTGGCTTCTTCGAAAACACAACTCGGGAGAATGGAATGAGGAATGCCAGGTGGCCTTTGATAAGATAAAACAATATTTGTCTAATCCTCCAATACTAGTACCGCCAACTCCGGGAAGATTATTGATATTGTATTTGACTGTGTTTGAAAAATCAATGGGTTGCGTACTAGGGCAACACGACGAGTCAGGAAAGAAAGAAAATGCGATCTACTACCTCAGCAAAAAGTTTACTGAATATGAGGCAAGGTATTCGTCCATTGAAAAATACTGTTGCGCTCTGGTCTGGGTAGCTCGGAGACTCAGGCAATATATGTTGTATCAAACGACATGGTTAATTTCAAAGCTGGATCCAATAAAGTACATGATGGAATCACCTACACTCTCAGGAATAATGGCACGATGGCAGATCTTATTATCAAAATACGACATTGTCTATGTGAGCCAAAAGTCGATAAAAGGAAGCGCAATAGCTGATTTCTTAGCAACTCGAACAATAGAGGAATGCGAGCCATTGAGATTGGATTTCTCGGATGAAGACTTGATGTGCATCAAGGAAAAAGAATGCGAGTCACCAAAAGAGAAGTCATGGAAGATGAGCTTTGATGGTGCATCGAATGCATTGGGGCATGGGATTGGAGCAGTCTTAGTATCACCAGAAGGGAACCATTATCCGCTCACTGCCAGATTAAACTTCTTCTGTACCAATAACATAGCGGAATATGAGGCTTGTATCATGGGACTTTTTGCAACAATTGAATGAAACATCAAAACTTTAGAGGTATACGGAGACTCAGCATTGGTGATTTACCAAATCCGTGGAGATTGGGAAGTGAGGGATTCAAAATTAGTCAAATACAGTGATCTCGTGGAAGGGCTGATTAAAAAATTCAAAGAAATAACTTTTAATTACTTCCCACGAGAAGAAAACCAATTGGCTGATGCCCTGGCCACTTTGGCTTCAATGTTCAAGGCAAACAGAGAAACAGAAATAATGCCTCTTCAAATGAGCATATATGAGGTCCCTGCACATTATTTCAGCATTGAAAAAGAGCCAGATGGACGGCCATGGTTCCATGATGTCTTAGAATATATCAAGAATCAAAAGTATCCCGAACAAGCAAATGAGAGCGATAAAAGAACAATCAGAAGAATGGCAGCGGGATTCGTTCTTGATGGGGACATCTTGTACAAAAGAGGAAAAGATCAGGTGCTCTTGAGATGCGTGGATGCTGTTGAAGCTAGAAAAATACTTGAAGATCTCCATGAGGGAATTTGTGGGACACATGCCAATGGTTTCACTATGGCTAGGAAGATTATGAGACTCGGTTACTACTGGTTGACGATGGAAAGCGACTGCATTAGTTTTGCAAGAAAATGTCACAAATGTCAAATTTATGGTGATAAAATTCACGTAGCCCCTTCGCCCCTTCACGTCATGACTTCTCCGTGGCCTTTTTCTATATGGGGCATGGATGTTATAGGGCCAATTTCCCCAAAAGCTTCTAATAGACACCGATTCATTTTTGTGGTCATTGATTACTTCACAAAATGGATAGAAGCCGTTTCGTTTGCCAATGTGACGAAGATTGCAGTTTGTAGGTTTTTAAAAAAGGAAATCATTTGTCGATATGGTTTGCCTGAAAGAATCATTTCAGATAATGCCATGAATCTGAACAACAAGATGATGAAGGAGGTGTGTGAACAATTTCAAATAAAGCATCATAACTCATCACCCTATCGCCCGTAAATGAACGGAGCTGTTGAAGCGGCCAACAAGAATATTAAGAAGATTATTGGGAAAATGACCGAGACATATAAAGACTGGCACGAAAAGCTACCATTTGCTTTGTATGCATATCGCACATCTATGCGGACATCTACGGGAGCAACTCCTTTCTCTCTGGTCTATGGAATGGAAGCTGTGCTACCTATCGAAGTCAAGATCCCCTCTCTACGAGTCTTAATGGAGTCGAAACTAGAGGAAGCAGAATGGGTTCGAGCTCGATATGACCAGTTAAACCTCATCGAGGAAAAACGTCTAAAGGTAATTTGTCACGGGCAGATGTACCAGAAGAGAATGATCGCGGCCCATGACAAGAAAGTACGGTCAAGAGAATTCCACGAAGGAGAACTCGTGCTGAGAAAGATTCTCCCAATACAAAAAGACTTCCGAGGAAAATGGGCACCAAATTGGAAAGATCCATACTTTGTAAAGAAGGCATTCTCGGGCGAAGCTTTGATTCTCACCGAGATGGATGGGAATTAGTTACTGAATCCAGTGAACTCAGATGCTGTAAAGAAATATTATGCTTGAAGAAAAAGAAAATCAAGATGAAAGCCCGAAAAGGACATCTTTAAAAAAAAAAAGGAGATCAAGATGAAATCCCGAAAAGGGCGTCTTGATTAACACAAAGGATTAGGATGAAAATCCAAAAGGGCATTCTAATGAAGTAAACCCGGGCTTAAAGAATAACGCGTTTTGAACGGTGAGTCAAACAGCAAGACTACAGTATTTGAAGCATTTCTGAAAGCTCGAAATCTTCTACGCAAGAAGCCATGCTTGAAGAGATTCTTGATTAAGGAACGTGGAAGAGTTCATGCGTTGAATATCTAGAGCATTTGTATCCGTTGAATGCGATCCCTTTTCTCTTTATGACACTTTTTCACTATCATTGGTTAACTTTCTTTGTTTGCTACATTTGAAATAAATAAATGTGAGGTATCCTTTTGTTCCTACCTGACCATTTTCATGCATCTAATTATGTGGTTTATTTACATGATAAATAGTGAAATGACATACTCTAAACAAAAGAAATGTTAAGCATTACCTGGATGAAAACTTGACAAGTACAAGAGTCTCAAAGTAAGGACAAAGTTCAACCAGGGGCAAAAGAGTGATATCTGAGAAACACAGATTACTCGTGAAATTTGGAGATGGGTACAAAGCCTGAAGAGAAAGTCAAGAATCGAATCAATGAATGCAGATCATTACAAGGATCATAACAAAAAGGACATACGGCAAACATGCCTAAGGCGCATAGCATAATCATGTAGGCATAAAGGCATTTAAGACAAACATGTGCATATCACGATAACATCATGCATGACATATACAGGTACTCCAGTAGAGCAAAAAGACGTGATGATAGCTGTACTGAATCAAAGGAAAAGACACTTGAGTTTTACCAAATGACAGGTTTTGGTATTTTGATGTTTTTATTTCTGTTTTCAGAAATCAACTCATATTGCGAGAGGTGAGTTGAGCCTCAAGACACGTTGAGGTATCTTCAATTTATGTATTTTCAATTTATGTTTCAAAAATCAACTCATATTGCGAAAAGTGAGTTGAGCCTCGGGTCGCATGTCGAGGTATTTTCAAAATTTGCTTTTCAAATTCTATTTTCAAAAATCAACTCGTATTACGACAAGTGAGTTGAGCCTCAGGGCACGCTGAGGAATTTTCAAGTTCCGTTTTTCAATTTCTGCTTTTCAAAAAAATCAACTCATATTGCGAGAGGTGAGTTGAGCCTCGACTCACATGCTGAGGTATTTTCAGTTTCTATTTTTTTCAATTTATATTTTTCAAAAATCAACTCATATTGCGAGAGGTGAGTTGAGCCTCACATGCTGAGGAATTTTCAATTTTTGTTTTTTTTAATTTATATTTTTCAAAAAAAATCAACTCATATTGCGAGAAATGAGTTGAGCCTCAGGACATGCTAAGGTAATTTCAATTTCTGTTTGTCAAAATCAACTCATATTGCGAAAGGTGAGTTGAGCCTCAGGACACGCTGAGGTATTTTAAATTTCTGTTCTTTCAATTTATATTTTTTAAAAAAATCAACTCATATTGCGAGAGGTGAGTTGAGCCTCGGTTTACATGCCGAGGATTTTCAAAATCTGTTTTTGCAAATTCTGTTTTCAAAAATCAACTCATATTGCGAGAGGTGAGTTGAGCCTTGGCTCACATGCTGAGGTATTTTCAATTTCTGTTCTTTCAATTTATATTTTTCAAAAAAATCAACTCGTATTGCGAGAGGTGAGTTGAGCCTCGGGTTACATGACGAGGTATTTTCAAAAGCTACTTTTAATTTATACTTTTCAAAAAACCGACTCATATTGCGAGAGATGAGTTAAGCTTTAGCTCACGTGCTGAACCATTTTCAATTTCTGTTTTTAATGTCCGTTTTTAAAGAGTCAATTCATATTGCGAGAAATGAGTTGAGCTCAAGATCGCATGCCGAGCAAAGAATAAAGATTGGAGCTGATGGGAGACACTGTATTTGGCCTCCCTAAAGTTGTAGTGGAGCAGATCAAAGTTGCAAGTCTTGTCTCCCTGAAGTTGCAGTGGAACTGATCAAGGATATTAGATCTTGCGCTTCTAAAGTTACAGAAGATAAAACTACAAACCTTATCTCACTGAAGCGATAGAAGGGCCAATTGAAGTTGTAGATCTTATCTTTCTGAAGTACAATGAAGCAGATCGAAGCCACAAATCTCGTATTCTTGAAGTTACAATTGGAGTAGATTGAAGCTACAAGGCATATAGCAGAAAATGCAATGGATTGAACCAAAGCTACAAGATATGATGGGTTAGAAAGAGACTACCTGAACAAGAAGAGCACCAAAGAAGTCAAGACTCGGTAAGACTGGGCAAAATTGGCCTTTCTTTGTGTCTTTGCTCTATTCCCGTTACACGACAATGAGCAAAGAGGGGCAGCTATTATAGGCCAATTTTGGGCCATTCATAAACTACATCAGCTCGTTTCCCAAAAATCCATTTATAACCCAACCCCTAAAACACAACCCAATACATTACCCAAATCATTAAACCCATTTACAACTAAACCAACCTAAACCCAACTAAACCCTAGCCCATTCCCAACATTTTTAGAAAACACAAAACAACCCTAACCCCTATTTCCTTTCGGCGCAACCACCCTCCCCACTTGCCTCTGCCAAGGCCACCAACCGCCACCAGCACCGGTCATGTCCTCCACCCACTACACCTGCAAACAGCAAAACGAGCAGAGACAGAAAGCAAATGGGTGCAGTGTAAATGGCTATATAAGCCAAAGACTACAATGTAAACAGGGTTTTTTTTTTTTTTCGATATCAATACAAAGGTATTAAATTTCTAGAGCATAAAGAAGCAATCTTCACAATATCAAGAACTAGATCAAGAGAATATATTCGAAACAACAAAACGATCCAAAACAGAATCGAATTCGGAGCCAAATGTGACTTTATTTCTTGATTTATAATTTTTTATTTTTACATTTATGGGTAAATAAATAAAACGAATAATATAAAAAAATTAAAAGAAAAAAATAGAAATTTTTACCTTTGCGGCCACCGTACACGCGCTGGAGACGGACGGCGACTGATGATCGGCCGGTGATCGGCCTATGGCCGGATTCCCTCTCCCTCTCCCCTTCTCTCCTCTTTTTTTCTTCCCCCCTCTTCCAAATGAATTTTTTTTTAATTTTTTTTTATCTTTTATAGGGGACCAAAATAGTGCGTTTTGGTCCCCCCCGATTTAAACAAAAAACGCCGTCGTTTTGGCCCCAGGTCGGGTCGACCCGACCCGCTTCGATCAGGATCCGAGTGTTTTTTAAACGAAAGGGCTATTTGCGCATTTAGCCCTTCCGCTTTTTCATGCATTTACAATCAAATTTTTTTCTTATTTTCAATTTAGCCCTACAATTTGTTACGCTTTCCCATTTGGCCCCCAATGCTGCTGCACGTTTTGATTGAAAGGGTTTATTTCGTTTTTAGTCCCCCCACTATGTATGCGCGTTGAAATCGGTCATTTCCTCTTCTTTGTTATTTCAAATTTCCCCCCAAACTCTGTTTTAATTCGATTTTAGTCCTTTATGTTTATTTTCATTACTTTATTATTATTATTATTTTCTATTATCATTGCTATTTTTATTCTTTTATTATAATTTATTGCTATTATTATTTCCATTGTTTATATTGTGTTTTGCCATTTATTATTATTATTATGTTATATTTAGTTTTTTTATGTCTCGTTTTCTATTATTATATATACATTTACTATTATTATTATTATTATTATTATTATGATTATATCTATTATTAGTAGTATTAGTATTTATTTTCATTTAATATCTATATATATATATATATATATATATATATGTCTACATGTACATATTTATGTATTGTGCTAATAGTTTTCTTTTTCATATTCTTATCTTTAATATATATATATCGTATATGTTTATATATATTATATATACTTCTACTGTTATTTATTGTATATTTCTTTACCATTCTATGTATATATTTTTATTTTATATCATATCATGTATATATCTTCACTACTCCTATCATCATTATTAATATTAGCGTGTGTTTTGTGTATACGTCTTTATCGAATGTACGTATATGTATATCTCTTAATGGTGTATTTTCATTCTTAATATTTTATATGGTATGTATTTTCTTAATAACTATATTATATGTGTATAGTATATACGTATTTTATTATTATTACGTAATTTTAAATATATATATGTATATGTGTGCATATTTATGTAATATTAATGGTTGTTTTTTCTTAACATTATTATTATTTCTAATGTATATACTATGTAAGTATTTTAACACGATAATATATACACATGTTTTTATTATATATATATATTACATATATGTATCTTTTAGGTATTATACTTTCATACGTGCCATGTATATTTCTAATACTATATTATGTTTTCATATATATTATGTATACACTTTAGTGTCATTGTTATATATTTTATACGACCTTATGTACATATATTTCATTATTCTTTTATACACATTTTATGTATAGTATTATTCTCATATATCATTATATTATTTATTATACCTATTATTTTCATTATTATCACTTATTATTTTATTTTATTTTAATATTATTGTGTATATATATTTCAGATATGTTATGTACATACATTTTCAATATTTATTTTATATATGTATATGTATATATTATGTATATATTTTCACATTACAAGTTATATTTTTATTATCTTAGGCATATACTTCAAACACTATATATGGTATATTTCTAATTCTATTACTATTTATATATATTTTTACGTACATATTCTAAATATCATTATTATGTATATACATTCATTATTTCAATTTCATGTTTAATTCTAGTATTACGTTTAATATCGCACATATCTGTATTGTTTTTAATATATTTGTCACACTTACATTCGCTTCAATATATTTCTAGCTCTGTCATCTATTTTCATCAATTCGCTTTGCATTATTTCGAAAATCTTATTCTTGTTTTTTAATAAGTAAGGCAACGTATCGGTTTAATACTAAGTCACCGATTTCATTGCTATGTTGGGTGAACATCAATCGACTCGTGTTAAAACGGTATGCCCTTCTAAAAAACCGAAAAAAACTAAAATTTTTCGTGTTTCAATCGGATTACGACTAAATGTTACATTGAACTCGTATCTTTGAAAATCAAGACAACACGTGTTTTACAAGATACCAATTTTGGGCGTCGCGAGGGTGCTAATACCTTCCTCGCGCGTAACCGACTCCCGAACCTTAATTTTTCTCTGGCTTTTGACGTAGACCTAAACTCGACTTTCTTTTTGTTTTAAAAAAGAAATCTAATAGGTGTCCGATCACACCTAAGAAAAAGTATCGGTGGCGAATCCCTTTTATTTCAAAATCAAACCTCGGACTTTAAACTTTCAATCAAACACACTAATTAGCGACCAAGCTAAAAACTTTCACGTCACTACAAAAATTATAATATATAAATAGCCCACTATTCACTCAAATCCAATCCAACATAAAACCAAATACCCAATCTAATATATATTAACTCAAGTACCCAACCTAACCCAATTACCCAACCCAATCATAAAAAATACAAATAATTTAATAAATAAAAATAAAAACTAAAAATAAAAATAAAAATAAAAATATAATTTTATACAAATAATTTGGTTAATTCGGGTAATTCAATTAATTAGAATAATTCAGTTAATTCAGTTAATTTTATACTTATTTAACCAAAAATTAAAAAACATATAATTTTCGGTTAATTCGAATTAACCGAAAAATTTTCAGTTCAGTTAATTTTTTTGAAAAAATTTCGGTTCGGTTAACGGTTAAAATTTTTGAAAAGTCGATTAATTCAGTTAATGTTATTTCGAGTCGGTTAACCGGTTGAACACCTCTAGAATTGACTAAAAAACCAATTGAATCGGATTTTTTTAAAAAATTAAATAGTTTTTTATTATTAATTTTTTTTATAATTTTTCTAAAAACATTGGATTTAGTAATGATAAAGCTGACCAACTTAAATATCATGATAAGCAGGATAACTTTTCACTGATAAGTAGTATACTGAACTGAAATTTGTAAATCTCTCAAAATGAACTCAGTTTCGAAGTCGGAACTGAGTCAAAAGCGAGCTGGAGTGGTTCCTTGACTCGGCTGGTTGAATTACAAGAATAAAGAGAAAGGAGTTCATATATACGAGTGTGGAACGATTCATATATTTCAAGGTGACGACTAGCTTTTGCCACAAGAAATCGATGAATATAATTATATTAAAAATATGGAATTGGGTCCTTCAAAAAGAAATAAATTATGCAATTGGGTCCATTGTAGAACACCACGTCTCCAGGTGGGCTAAAGATCCTAAATTAATAAATATATAAGGAATGGAAGAGACTCAAAGTCATTTCCTTTTTGCGTTTATGGTCTCAAAAGCTCAAAGTGGAATGGTTGCATCCTTTGATCGCCTTCAAATTGCATCAACTTTTCTTTTTTATTGAATAAGTCAAATACTTCTCGTTTTTTTTTAAAAAAAATTAAGTTAAAATCTTCGATTTTATTTACTTGACTGAAAGAAGTGAAAGTGAATTTTTTTCTTAGATATTTAAATCAAGTTCAAATTTTATAGTCGACATTATTAAAAAAATTTCATTTAAGTACTACTCTCGACTTGAATAAAGCTAGACTTAAATTGTAAAAAGAAGAAAACACTTATGATTTTATTATTTAAATAATCAATGGATGTGTGAAAAGAAATAATGTTTATTCCTTTTCTTTTTTATTATACATTGCAAAAGAAGTAACAAAGTGAGATTAAATATATAAAGATTCCATATAATAACAAGGATTAAAATGTGAAACTAAGTAATACTTTGAGCTTAATGTGAAATCAAAATCTTCAATATATTTTCTTTTTGCTTTATAATATTCTATTTATTCATTCAAAACACATCAGATCACCATGAATGAGAAACGAAATTCAAAAAGGAATACAATTACGAATTAAATATATAAATGCTGAGTCTGGGAATATTCCACATGGTAGAAGAATAGAGAACAATCTTTTCAAAGAAAGTTCACCTGCTTTTTATTTATTTATTTTCGTTTTCTTTATGATTTATGTTTAGATTTGTTATTGTTTTCTCAATAATATCATTTTTAAAGTTTAAATTTGTATAATTTTAAGTTCTATATGGAGAGAAAAGAATATTAATAACATTTTTAATGTTTACATTATTAGTATTCAACTTACAAATAAAAGTCTAGATCGAGTTTTGACTTTAAATGTTTAAATTTAAGCTCAACTCATATTTTAAATAGTCTAATATTTTTATTAAAATCGTCCGACATTTCGGACAAACCTTTAAGCTTAGACAAATAACTTGACCCATAAACAAGTCTAATATAAATAAATATATTTTTTAGATTTTATATAAAAATAGTTGAAAGTAACATTAAACACCGTGGAAGCTGGTTCATATCACAAAATCGAATCTATCAAAATTAAATGGTAGAAAAGTGATACACGATTCTCAAAAACCAGAATGGGCTGCGTATATAATTAAAAATAAAAATAAGCATGCAGTTTCCATGGCAATTTTTCTTGCCGAAAGTGTGAGGGCATAAAGACCAGTCATCTTTTAGGCTTCTTTCCCCTTTTTCCCTACGCAATGTGAAAATTGAAAACCAGTTTACATCCTCCCTCTTTCGGTTCAAATAAACTTATAAATTAATCTTTTAAAACAAAATTTTAAAATTCTTGTGTTAAAAACTAGAGTAAATTTTATGTTCAAGAATCAATTAAGCGCGAGGATGATTTTAACGTTTTCGTTACGTTCAAAATTGGTACTATTAAAATGTATGTTGTATTAATTTTCAAAATATGAGTCCAATTCAATGTTTATTTATGATCTGAAAAAACTTATTTATTTACATATTTTGGAGTAAATCATATTTTTAAGAAAACAAAATATCCCTATGTTCTTTCACTAATGCAAAAATATTGGATTTTATTAATAATAAAAATAAAATAATTTATTCAATTTGAAAAGGATATCTCGTTTTTTTTATCAAATGCATTTAACATAATGATAGATTTACTGACTTATATTGAGTCGAGATGTTGCGCATTGACCAAAAATAAAGTCCAATGAAAATAATCGCTAAACTACTAACATTGCAGTTTATTAGTAAAGTGATTATCGCATTCAAAATAGAACGTATAAATGGTTGAATTGTTAAAATATTAATTTTATAAAAAATTATAGAAAAGTGATAAACTACTTTAATTTTACACTAACGTAAGTGGGTCATTCTCCTCTCTCTCTCTCTCAAAATTTTTAATTGAATTGGTGTCATAGAATATTAATTTAGGTGTGCAAAGATTAGCATATGCTTTTTTTTTTAATGATAACTAATATTATTATAATGTTGACTAAAACCACATATTCAAAGGTTGAACACATGTTTATTGAGATTTATTCTTTACCACTCTAGTCATAATCATTGTAGAATATTTTTTTAAAGAGTAAACTATTAAAATAGTCACTTTTGTTTATTTTTGGTTACATTTTATTCACTTATGTTTGAAATGTTATATTTTAGTCACTTACGTTATCGTGTTGTAATATTTTAGTTAATGGTTCGTTAATTGCCGTTAGCAATATAACAATAAGCTGACGTGGCATGTTAAATCATCATTTTAAACAAAAATTTTAGGGTAAATTATACAATTGATCCCTATATTTTTTCATTTTGAGCAATTTAATTTTTTCCTTTTATGTTTCTTAACTTTTTTTTTCCTTAATTTTCCATTCTCTTTTGTTTCTCCCTCTATTTTCCTCCCTTTTCCATTTTCTTTAATATAGTTTTTCTATGTTTTCCATTTGTTAAAACTAGTCCCTATACTTTTATTTTTTGAACAATTTAATTTTTTTATTTTTATTTTTATTCACAATTGTCTATAATAAGCAAAAAAATAAAGATTAAAAATTTTTATTATGGGTTTTCATTGAAGATCAATACAAATTTTTTAACTTTTTTTATTCGTTTCTACTTCTCCTATGTTTTCCTCATTTCTCCGTTTCTTTTAACATAGTTTTTCTGTGTTTTTGTTTGTTAAAACTAGTCTCTATACTTTTATTTTAGTATTGAGTATTTCTTATACATTCTGTTTAGTCTTCCTTTTGAGTAGTTTTTAATATGTTTTTAACTTAGGGTAACAATTTTGTATTAATCTTCAATGAAAATCCAGAATAAAGATTTTTTTAATCTTTTTTGTTTATTGTAGACAATTGTGAATTGGGGTTTCTAATATTTTACACTTATTGCTGGTGCTATACAAAGGATTCAAAAATGGATTATTCTGGTGATTTTATAGAATTGCTTGGACTTGATACTTTAATGAAGATTCTCATAATTGTAACGACCCAAAATTTACGGGTATTGAAAATTTAAATTTTCGGGTCATAATTTCCGCAAAATGAATTCGTAAATATTTATTAGAAATATTTACGAAGCTAATAGTGTAGTTAATTAGACTTTGATTAAGTGAATTAACTTGAATTAAGGCTAATTTAGTGAAAGAACTAGATTGAATATAGGGTAAAAGTTTAATTATAGACTAAAGAAAATTGAAGGGACTAAATTAGCAAATAAGCCTTATGTGACAAGTGTGTGGTAAGTATAAATACATATGTATTATTTTAATTGGTACAAATATATGTATATATGTGTATTTGCTTATTATTTAAGAAATAAAAATTATAATTAAAAAATATAATATAATAATATAAAGTAAAATAAATAAAAGAAATAATAAAAAGAATAAAGAAACAAAAGTAAGAAACAGAACAGAGAAGTAACGAAAATTGAGGGAAAGAAAGAAAAAGAAAAGGAAAAATAGGGTTTTGAGGTTTGAAGCTTACTTGGTAAGTCAATTTAGTCCATTTTCTTGTAATTTTGATGATTTTGGAATCTTAGAACAAAGCTCTACTTGAATTATGTTGAAATTTAGAAAGTTAGTGGATTTTTAGATGTTAAATAAGTTGAATAAATAGATGAATTATGTTATAAAGTGATAGAAATTCAAGTTAGAAATGGGAGAAGGATTGAATTGTAAAAGAGATATAAGTTTTATTATAGTAGGGACTAAAATGTCTAAATTGTAGAATTGATGTTTTATATTGAATATGAAGAGCTGAAACTTGTTTAAAGTAGGTATTAAATGAAAATATGAGATTTATTTGAAGAAAAAGAATGGTTATGGTGGAAGGACTAAATTGAAATTTTTGTAAAAGTACATGGAAAATAGAAGAGTGTGTTATTAAATGATATGTATTGATGATTTTAAATGTTAATTTTTTTCGTAGCTATGTAACACCCTTAACCCGTATCCGTCGCCGGAATAGAGATTCGGAGTATTATCAAAATTTACAGATCATTTAACAAAAATTTCGCTTCACATAACATTCATACCTAAAATCAATCAAATTTAATCATAGTGTCCCTTATGTGAGCCATCAAGGCCCAGAATATAGATATCGGGACTTAACCGAGAACTCAAAAAATTTTTCAAAAATATTTAAAATTTTTCAACACTACAAGGGGTCACAGGCTATGTGGTCAGATCGTGTGGTTCACACAATAGTCACGAAGTTATCATCAATTCATATGAAATAACACATCATGAAATTCATAAAATTAACAAATGGCCACTAAAATTTAGTTATACAAACTCACAAGTATGATTTTTGTATTATAACGATAATCATAATTTCATAATAAATATTCCAACTAAGACATTATATCATTTCTAATTCAACATTTATCAATTATAATCGGGCATGTGGTCAATTTATACACAAGTCATTCATATATATATGTATATTTTCTCCTCCTCCTCTCCATCCACATCCTTAGTATAAACAACACACTTGCAGGTAACATTATCCATAATTTTCACTTTCTACTTATGTGAATATTCAAGCTGTCCATCTGTGTCATAGTCACTAGATTATTTTTATCTTGAGCTACAGAACTCCAAATTAAGATCCATAAATTTTCGCAGAAACTAGACTCATATGTCTTATTACTATAAAAATTTCATAATTTTGGTTTGGGCCAATTAATACAGTTTATTCATGGAAATCTCCCATGTTCTGCTATTTGACAGTTCCAAACCTTTTCACTAAAAATTAATTATCTTCTCGTAAAGGATTCGAATGATGTCCTTGTTTGTTTCTATTGAACATAGACTCATTCAGGATTCTAAACATATAAATTTAAGCCCCTAATTATTTTTATCTAATTTTTGATGATTTTCCAAATTCAGTACAGGGGAACCCGAAATCATTCTGACCTTATCTCACAAAAGTTATTGTATCTCATGATTTACAATTTCATTGCTTACATAATTTCTTTTATAAGAAACTAGACTCAATAAGCTTTAATTTCATATTTTATTAATCCTCTAATTCGATTTCTACAATTTTTGGTGATTTTTCAAAGTTAAACTACTGCTGCTGCCCAAAACAGTTTTATTGCAAAATGTTGATTTCTATTTTGCCCCAAATTTCACAATTCATACAATTCAATCCTTACTCAATTAACCCCTCAATTAAGATAATTTTCTCAATTAATACTTTTTCTAGACATTATAAGTTATTTCATAACTATTTAAATTCAAAATTTTCACATAAAACTCTAACTTCAAACTCTTTTATAATTAGGTCCCAAACATTCACTTTCTATTCAATTCTTTCAATAAAATCAGAATATAAACAATTTAAAGCTCTAATTCCATGCCAAATCATCATATACTTCCAGCACTCATCTATAACAACTTCAAAAATTAGCCATGGAATCAAAAACTAATGAAATAGTAAGTTGGACCCAATTGTAAAGGTCTAAAAACATAAAAATTTCAAGGAGAAAGCAAGAATTAAACTTACATGATGCTAGAGTATGAAAACCATCTTGAAACCTCCTCCATGGCTGTTTTTCAGCTGATGAATATGAAGAGAAATGAAGAGAATTCTAGATATTCCAATTTAGTCCCATTTTTATTTGGCCCATTTTGGCAATTTTCCAATTTTGCCCTTATTTCACCCATTTCCTGATTTTTCTCAGCTATTGCCGCCCAAAATATCTCCTTTGGCCTTATTTGCACTTTAGGTCCTTCCTCATTTGACAATTGAGCAATTTAATCCTTTTAGCAACTTTTCAATTTAGTCCTTTTTATTTAATTAACCACCCAAACGTCAAAATTTTCTGACTAAATTTTATTACTACCTCACCAACACTCCATAAATATTTATAAAAATATTTAAGGCTCGATTTATGAAGTCGAGGTCTCGATACCTCATTCTCGACCTAATTTACCTAATTAATTCTTTTAAATCACCAAATTCACTAATTCAAAAATGCTTTTATATTCACATTTGACTCATAGGTATTAATTTATTAAATTTTCAACTCACTCGTCGGATTTAGTGATCTCAAATCTCTATTCCCGATACCACTGAAAATTAGGCTGTTACAGCTAACATAGCACCGGAAACGTAATCAAAGAAGGGAAAAGAGAAAGTGAGCGAAGATAACGAATAAACTCGAAAATTACGGTTTGTATTTCTATAACCAAACTTAATAGTTATTTTGATACATATTATTGATATTATGTATGGCTATTGAAATTAAGGTAAGTGTTGATATTGTGGTATGGTGTTGATTTATGAATATTTGAATTGAAATGTATATTGATTTTTGATGATGAATTGAATACCCTATTAATAGTATCGGGCTCGTCGGATATAATTAGCATGCCATAGGATTGGAAGTGTTCAGGGATATTCTGACTTTGTGTCGATGAGACACTATAAGTGTCGCCTTACTGTTTCTGTTACTATTACTGTTCCGAATTTGTTCCGATGAGGTACTGTGTACCACTACTGTTACTGTTACTGTTACTGTTATCATTACGGTATATTCTGGCTCCGACCGATGAAACACTGTATATTATCCCAGTGTGTGGGTTGGATCTGCGTATCCGTTCAGGTCCGAGTTATGTTAATAGGGGAAAACTATTGTACTGAATACTGAAAGATACTGATTGAAACTGTGTTTTCTTATTGAATATGATTTTATTAATAAGTGTTACTGTGATATAAGGATAATTGAATGAAAACTTATGATGTTCTTATTGTTAGAATTTATGGTTATGTTTTAAATACATGTTAAGTATTGGTTTATAGAAATACCACTGAGTGTATACTCAGCGTACGGTTTGTTTTCATACGTAGGTTAGGTACAAAGTGACTAACGTCTCAGCATCCAAGCCAACTCCCGAACTCAAATACTTGGTGATGTATTTTATCCTTAGGAATGACATGTACCTTGTCTTTGATGTTATTTTGAATATAAAAGATGTTAGTGAGGAATGTTAATTGCTAACTCATAGATGTAAAGTGAATGATATAACATAGTTCATTTTGAATTAATTTGAATGGTTCTTAAGTATAAATTTGAAGTTTCTTATTTAATGTTGAAAATATACTTATGTTGAATTGTTATACTAGTATAATAAATGTGTATCAGATATGTTTAAATCATATTTAGGACTAGTTGAAATATTGTATTTAAATTGCTTGTTATCCAAGGTTTTCAGGGTTGGTAACTTGAGCTATAAAGTTCATTTTGAGTCCACACGGCTTGTCACACGGGCGTGTGATCAGACTGTGTGAGACACACGGCTTGCACACGGGCATGTTGATAGATCGTGTGTCCCCTGTATCCTTAAATGTGAAGTCAGGATAGTACACGGGCAAAAGACACGGCCGTATGTCTTGGCCGTGTGAAGGACACGGGTTTTAAGCATGGCCGTGTGTCAAAATTATATGAAAATGACCTAAAAGATGTGAAAAATCAGATTACCACATAGCCTAGCCACATGGGCGTGTGCCCAGGCTGTCTGCCCTTCTGATGCCTAAGAATTTGCAAGTCAGATCTGCCCACGGGTTGGCCACACGGCCATGTCCCAGGTCACACGGGCGTGTACCCCTATCTTCAAGGAAAATTTTCCAAAGTTGTCAGTTTAGTTCCGAACCACTTCTAAAGTATGTATTGGGCCCCGTAGGCCCACATTAGGGACTTTATAGTGAAATTTGAAAAGAATTGATATGGAATGCAAATTCATGACTCGGTTTTGTATAAATGTTAGTGTATAAGTTCGGTAATGCCTCGTAACCCTATTCCAGTAACGGATACGGGTTAAGGGTGTTACAATACCCTTTTGATCCCATTAGAGTTAGCTTGATTTCTAGTTTTTGGCACCATTTTGGTAAACAAATTAATGTTGTCGAAACCATTTTTTATTTGGAAAAAACAGTTATCGACTTTTAAAACCAAATGTGGAGTCACCACCAATCTTTTTGTTTAGGTGTGATTGGATCACCTAATAAAACATTTTGTTTCATTTAAATCAATTTTGGTCCACGTAAATTTAAAAATGGGTTCGGAAGCCGGTTACGTATAAGGAAGGGTTAGCACCCTCACTACGCCCAAAAACTGGTACCAGATTGATTAAGTGTTGTCCTTATGTCTAGGGTTTTTTCAAAAAATTTGAAATATGGTTCCTTTTAAAACATTTGAGTGGTTTAAGTGGTCGTCAAAACTTTCTCGTTTCAAAGGTATAAAGCATCACATCCAGCACGATAGGACATGACCCTTTATACTTTTGAGAACACGATTGAGTTTTGACTTCCAAAAGCTCTTAGGTCAAAAATTGCAAAAGGATGTCCAAATATTTAGTCCAACGAAAAATCGAAACCCAGCACGGTAGGGCACGATTTCTCGAATTTCTAAATACTGAACATTGCCTTACTTTAGGATTTTTAAAAAGATTTATAAACTCAAAACATATTAATTTTACTTGAAATACAATGGAATAATTAATTTTAAAGAATTGAAAATTATAAAGCGACATTTGTAAACCAAAGGAAAAAAAAAACTAAAAACACGAGGTAATATGCATGCATAAAATACGATACTTGGTGAATGAGAATAATATAACCTTACTTAACCAATTAATAAAACAAACAATTAAATATAACTAATCTAAGAAAAATATAACCCAATTTTCAAGCATGTATGGAGAATAATTGATATAACAATACAAAACAATGAATAAATAATATGCAACAACAATGTATATAGTATAATATAAAACCATTAACAAAAATGTACAAAACAAGATGGAAATTAGAAGTCAATGTGGTATAAGACAATTTTAAAATAATGATGAACTAATGAACATATAATATATATAATATATGAATTGATGAATTTGAAATAATTTGCATAAAAACTAGGGATGTATATAATTATTAAAATAGATGTTATAGAGTGAATATATTTGGATCCAAATAATATGCAAAATAAAAATATTTATTGTAAATAGGCAATATACACACAATAAAGGAAACTTTAAGTAATACATAAAATTTGAAAAGATAGTAAAAATATATATATACTAAAATATAATCTTAGGAAATAAGTTATATACATAATAGATTAAAAACATATATATATATATATCTATATATATATATAAATTTTAAAAGCAATTATATGTAACAATAGCATAGAGTTAAACATGTATGTAGGAGCAAATATATGTACCGATATATACAAAAACATTCAAACAAAATATCATATAAAAATGTTAAAATAATTTAATGTAAAAAGAATTTTAAAACGATGATTTTATAAAACAAAATAAAGTTCTTAAGATGGCTCAACACATATATAAAAATATTGAGAACTTCAAAATAATAGGCATTACAAATTGAAAACTCAATGAGAACAATAAATGTAAAAATATATATAGAATTTTTAAAGAAATATTGTGAAAATGTTAGAATAATATGATAAAAAACTTCAAACTAATTGCACAAATAAAAACAAACAAGATTATTAAAATGGATCAACACATATAAAAATATTAAATGTATTTTCAAATGGTAAGTTATACAAATAAAAACTAAATTAAAATTAAATTAAAATAAGAGGATAATTTATAAATAAAATAGGCCATTGAAATAAAAAAGGACTAACGCGCCACGCATACGAATGCTTAGGGACTAAAGCAGTAAATAATCCAGATCCCAAAACGCAGTGTTTAGGCGCAGACCGAATTGCAAATATGCGTAAATTTCAAAGCCAAATTTTAAAAAAGAAGTGAAATAAAAAAGGCGCAATTGAATGCCCGTACGAAAAGGAATGACTGATTGCGAAATTATCCCCTCTCCGTAAGAACACGCGGATCCTAGGGGTGATGGATCGGATCGGGTCAGGTAGTCTCTATACGACACCGTTTTGGAGCCATTGATATAGGCTCAAAACGGCACCATATTTGGTCCTTTATAAGGACTAAAATCATGCCATTCAGTCGCACAAACCCTAGTTTCCCCTTCTTTCAGCCGACTTAACCCTAATCACTTGGCCTTGACTCCTTCGCAGCCAGCAACAGGCATATTCGCCCCTTTGAAATGCTTTACAGCCTCGAGATTCCTCCTTCGCCTTCGATTCCGACAAAGCAAAGAAGAACCAATAGCAGATTCGCAAGGTAAGACCCCGCTTTTATCTTGCTCTTTTATTTTTAAAAAACAACAGCGAATGACTGAAAAAGAAAATGAAATGATTCACAGAAAACTAAAGTGACTAGGAAATAAAAAAATCACCTTAAAAATCTACTTTCAAAGTGTTTTTCTGATATTTAGTGTGCGTAAGTCTTTGCAGGTACATTCGGCGGCTTTTTATAGCCGGATTTACAGAGTAAATAAAAAAATAAAATTACATATTTCTATTGTCATTTGTCGTATTCTGTTAGCCTGCTTTCTTCTCGTGTGTTCTTTTGCAGATTCTATGGCCGTATAGAGGAACGAGGGGAAGCACGCGTGTAGGAGGTCGTACGTGGGACCGTTCATGGGGAGCCCAATCCTGGCTAGCTGCTGGTGTTTTCCAGAAGTTTCTCGCATGGGCTCTATGAGCCTGCTTTGAAAATGAAAGGCCAGGAGTGAAGACTACTGCTGCGACGCTAATCAGCAACTGGGGTTTAGGCTAGGGTTAGTCTTAAATTGGGCCACCTGTGAATCGGGCTAGGGATTTTAGGTTTTGGGCTAGTGTTTTATTTCTGTTTCGGGCTATGTTTTGTTATTGGACTTTGGGTTAGTGTTTTGGGCCTTTATTTTTGTAAAAAGACTTGAACTTTTAATTAAGTTATTTATTATTATTATTTTTCTGTTTTTGGTTCTGGTATAATTTTTTGGGCCCGGGTGAAATGGGCCTATTACAGCTACCCCTTTTTGTTCATTATCGTGTAACGAGAATAGAGCAAAGACTTCAAAAGGACCATTTTTCCCAGTCTCGTTGAATCCTGACCTCTTAGCTCTCATTTTTTCTGCAAACAGCCCCATTCGATCCTATTATCTTCAGGGTCATACTCCAGGAGAATTCGTAGACTTTGATCTGCTCCACTGCTACTTTAGGAAGATAAGATCTATAATCATCAATTTGATTCTTTTGCTATCTCAAAAAGATAAGGCTAGTGGCAAAATCTGCTCCATTGCCGATACATGGAGATAAGTTTCGCCATCTTCAATTTGCTTCGCTACACCTTCAGGGAGATAAGATCTTCCATCTGCAGTCTACTTTCTTGCTACCTCAGAAAGATAAGACTCATTCTTCAACCTGCTCTCTTGCTACCTCAGAGAGATGAGGCTGGTGGCTTAAATCTGTTCCATTGCATATACATGGAGATAAGATTCACTATCTTTGATCTGTTCCACTAGGGAAATAAGATATTCAATTCTCAGTCTGTTTCCTTGCTACCTCAGGAAGATAAGACTTGTATCTCGAACCCATTCCACTGCAACTTCAGGGAGATAAGGCTCGGGGCTTAAATCTTCTCCATTATCGATACATAGAGATAAGATTCATCTCTTTTGATCTGCTCCGCTGCACCTTCAGGAAGATAAGATCTTCCATCTTCAGTCTGCTTTCTTGCTACCTCAAAAAGATAAGACTCATTCTTCCACCTGCTCTCTTGCTATCTCAGAGAGATTAGGCTGGTGGTTTAAATCTGCTCCTTTGCTGATACATAGAGATAAGATTCGCCATCTTCGATCTGCTCTGCTGCAACTTCAGGGAGATAAGATCTTCCATCTTCAATATGCTTCCTTGCTGCCTTAGGAAGATAAGACTCAATCTTCCGCCTACTCTCTTGCTACCTCAGAGAGATAAGGCTAATGGTTTAAATCTGCTCCATTGCCGATACATGGAGATAAGACTCGCCATCTTCGATCTACTCCGTTGCAACTTCGGGGAGATAATATCTGACTTCACCCATGTCTCTACATTGTCCTCTAGGGAACATATCCTGTAGACTCTATTTTATATGCGCATGTTTATGCCAAGTAAGTAGGATTCTATGATTGAAATGAATCCAATGCTCCTAACTAAATGTGGTATGAATGATATATGCAGAAATGAGAATGATTTCATTTTAAAAATCAAATGTATCATCACTCGTTGTTCATTAGTATGCTGATGCTGACGTATTCTCATCCATTATCTCGACAGAGTATCCCAAATCATATTCTGCTCAGCAAACTTGCCCCACTGTAATTCCAATGTCCCTTCTACTATTCGATCTTGAGACCAAAACATTGTAACCCATATTTGAACTTTCAACTGTTTGATCTGCTACTTCACTCCTCGAGCGTTATAGCCAGATATGTGTGTTTGATATTTGCATGGATACAAAATATTATTTCCCTTTTCTTGAGCATAACTCCTTTTTATATTGATCATTTTTCGCAATTGTATCACCAACACCACATCTTGTCCTTTTGTCTAATCATCATTTTGAATAACAATTTAAAGAAGCGATTTATTCAAATATATCCTTGAACTTGGTGTGTTCTAAGCAATGGTCCTACTTCAGATTCTTGTATTATCTAGAAACTCCTAGAATAATATGCGAAACTTCTATTGTGAAAACATTACTAGTTCATTCATCATTATTTCAATGCAACATGCTTGCAATCAAATCATAATAAGGGATAAGAATGGAGTTGAATTTTGAGCTCAAAGTGAATAAATCATCAAAAGAACAAAAATAACCATTGATTTAGGAATGTATATCTTGAAAAAGAAAGACTAATTCAAAGATAGCCAACTTATTGGAAATAAAATGAAGACTAGGTACCCTTGATATCAAAAACTGAGCTTCTCTGTACAAACTTCTTGAAAACCAATTCAAACTTGACATGTGTTTAGGAGATCAAAAGTACTTTTTCAGTGCTCCAAGATGCAACATACCATTTCCTTGTTAATTCAAGTATAGCAAGATCATCGCCTCTCCTATTTTAAATTAACATTTGAGCCGCCCTTTTTGGGTTTTTAACTCAAATCCCCTTTGGTCTCAAGGCGCCCTTTGCGAGTTTTCGCCTTGGCCTCTCCTTTTTCTTTTTTATTTTTATTGAGTCTCAAAGCGCCTTTTACCGGTTTTCACTTTGGCCTTTTTTTCTTTTTCTTTTTTTTTAAGAAAGTCTCAAAGTGCCCTTTACGGGTTTTTACTCTGGCTTCTTCTCCTCATTAAGTGTAATAATTTTTGACTGAATTCGAGTTTACTGGATTAGACAAGCTTTTCCCATCCATTTCAGCCAGAATTAATGCTCCTCTAGAGAAAGCGTTCTTTACCACATAAGGCCCCTCCCAATTTGGCATCCATTTTCTTCTGAAATCCTTTTGTATAGGAAGAATATTTTTCAAAACCAAATCTCCCTCATGAAATTCTCTTGGGCGAACCTTTTTGTCATAAGCCTGTATCATTCTTTTTTGATACAACTGACCATGCTGAATAGCCATTAGCCTTTTTTCCTCAATCAAATACAACTGATCATATCGAGACTGTATCTATTCTGCTTCATCTAACTTCAATTCTGACAAAACTCGAAGAGAAGTTATCTCCACCTCAATGGGTAGAACTGCTTCCATTCCATAAACCAATGAAAAAAGGCGTTGCCCCAGTAGAAGTTCTGACAGATGTTCAATAAGCATAAAGAGCAAATAGAAACTTCTCATGCCAATCTCTATAAGTTTCAGTCATTTTCCCACAATCTTCTTAATATTTTTATTGACTGCCTCCACTGCCCCATTCATTTTTAGGCGATATGGTGATGAATTATGATGTCTGATCTTAAACTGACTGTAAACCTCTGCTATTATGCTATTGTTCAAATTTAATACATTATCAGATATAATCCTTTCAGACATCCCATATCGACATATAATTTCCTTCTTTAAAAATCTGCTGACTGCTGATTTAGTTACATTGGCATATGAAGCAGCCTCCATCCACTTGGTAAAATAATCAATGACCATAAAGATGAAACGATGCCCAGTTGACGCTTTCGGTGAGATTGGACCTATGACATCCATGCCCCACATAGAGAACAACCATGGAGAAGTCATAACATGCAAAGGTGAGGGAGGTACATGAATCTTATCACCATAAATTTGACATTTGTGACATTTCCTAGCATAACCAATAATATCTGAACCTCATAATTTGTCTGGCCATTGTGAACCCATTGGCGTGCGTTCCACAAACCCCTTCATGAACTTCTTCCAAGATTTTCTTAGACTCCACAATATCCACACATCTCAAAAGTACCTGATCCTTTCTTCTTTTGTACAGGATCTCCCCATCTAAAATATAATCACAGGAGAGCCTTCTCAACGTCCTTTTGTCGTTCTCCGTGGCTTGATCTGGACATTCACGATTTCTCACATATTGTAATATATCTTGATACCAAGGATGATCATCTCTCTCTTCTTCCTCTATATTATAACAATAAGATGGGGCCTCACAAATACTTATCTGAATGGGCTTCACATCTTCTTGTCTGCTTACTTTGATCATGGAAGCCAAAGTAGCCAAAGCATCTGCTATCTGGTTTTCAACGCGCGGGAGATAATTGAAAGTAATATCATCAAATTCTTTAACTAACCCCAACACCAACCTTCTGTAATTGATTAATTTAAAATCTCTTGTCTCTCATTCACCTCGAAGTTGGTAAATTACCAGCGCAGAATCTCCATATACTTCTAGTGACTTGATCTTGTGCTCTATAGTTGCTCGAAGCCCCATGATACATGCTTCATACTCTGCCATATTATTCGTGCAATCAAAATCCAATTTACATGTGAATGGATAATGATCTCCACCTGGGGACACCAAGACCGCTCCAATCCCATTACCCACAATGTTTGAGGCTCCATCAAAATTCAATTCCCAAGAGTGATCTTTTGTAGTGTCCTCTTCAGTAGCTGCCACATACACTATCTCCTCATTGGGGAAATCAAAATTCAATTGCTCATAATCTTTTAAAGCTCGACTGGCCAGAAAATCTGCTATTGTGCTCCTTTTCACTGCTTTTTGACTCACGTAGATTATGTCAAATTCAGAAAGCAAAATTTGCCACCTAGTCATCCTTCCATTCAAGGCGCTTGACTCCATCATATACTTTAGAGGATCCAACTTTGAAATTAACCAAGTTGTATGGTACAACATGTATTGCCTCAACCTCCGAGCTGTCCAAACCAAAACACAACACAATTTTTCAATTGGCAAATATCTCAATTCACATTCAGTGAATTTTTTACTGAGGTAATATATCGTCATTTCTTTTCTTCCTGATTCATCATGTTGACCAAGTACACATCCCATAGAATTACCAAACACGGTTAAATACAGTGTCAATGGCCTGTCTGAGCTTGAAGGTGATAACACTGGAGGACTCGACAAATATTTTTTAACTTTATCAAAAGCTCTCTGGCATTCATCATCCCATTCTCCTGGGTTATGCTTTTTAAGAAGACGAAATATGGGGTCACATTTCTCTGTTAATTGAGAAATAAACCGAGCAATGTAATTTAGTCTTCCTAGGAAGCCTCAAACCTCTTTTTGAGTACGTGGTGGAGACAACTCTTGTATAGTCCGGACTTTGTCTGAATCAATCTCAATTCCTCTCTCACTGACTACAAAGCCCAATAGCTTTTCGGTTCTAGCACTAAAAGTACACTTGGTTGGATTAAGCTTTAGCTGAAATTTTCTCAATCTCATGAACAACTTTCTCAACACTTGGATATGTTCCTTTTCGGTTCGAGATTTGGCTATCATATCATCAATGTATGGCCCAAATTTTGCCCGGGGCCTAATAAAACCAAACCCAAATAAACATAACTCAACTACCCAATTAAAACCCAATACCAAACCCAAAACTTAGCCCAAAACACTAACCCAACCCAAAAAAAAAAATCAAAAAAAAAAATCAAAAAAGAAAAAACCTAATCTCACCTACTCCACACCATAATTAGCCACTCACCCCCATTTTGCTCCATTTGCCTACAAAAGAAAAGGCAAATAAATTAAAAAAAAGAAGAAGAACAAGTGGTAAAAGCTTATAAAAAGCCACAATCTCAATGTAAAAAAAGAAGGGGAGGGGGAGAGAGGAATTGATTGTATTTTGGAGAGAAGAAATTTTTTGAGATTCAAGAAGAGATTTTTTTTTGAGATTCAAGAGGGGATTTTTCTTTTTTTTGAGATTCAAGAACAAAAAATCAGTATATCAATAGCAATCAAAAAGGTTCAAAGGGTTTCATTATATTCACTCCAATCGTAGTAAGAAATAAGGGATAGAATCAAAGTCTGCGTTTTTGGGTCAAAGGGCTATTGTCCGTTTTAGTCCTTCCTGTTATTTGCATGTGCTGAATTAATCCCTCTTCTTTTATTTATTACTTAATTTGCCCCAAAATATTGCTCTCAGATTCGATTATGTCCTTCCTATTATTTTTATTTGTTTCATTTACCTTATTTATATTATTATGTTTGCATTTATCTCTTATTTCATTCTAATACTAATATTATTAGCACTTCTATTGTTTTTACTATTAATTAATGTATGTTTATTATATATGTACGTATGTACATTTCTATATATATAAGTATTATTTTATTACGTCATTTTAATATTACTATTATATCATATTTACTTTCGCATTTTAATATTATTATTATTATTATTATTATTATTATTAGTATATATTTTATGTACATATATGTATGTATATACTTTTATATATAGTATTGTTTTTAAATTTAATATTTTATTTGCTCTTTGTATTTCTATATTATTATTATTATTATTATTATTATTATATGGTAGTGTGTATTTGCATTATATGTATATATATATTGATATATAGTATTATTTTTGTTTACTTTATTTTAATATTATTATTACCTTCATTCCATTATTATTATTACTATTATTATATTTTACTATCATTATTTTTCATACGTATATATGCTCTTGTTTATATTATTATTACTATAATTACTATATTTTTTACTACATCTATTATGTATTACTAATATATTATTACTACTATTATTACTGTTATTATCATCACTTGTTATTCTCATCACTATTATTATAATTTATCATTGTTACTTATTATTTTACTATTATTATCTAATATATCATCATTATCATTATTTTCATTATAACTTAATAGATCATTATTATTATTATTATTATTATTATTATTATTATTATTAGCACTACTTTTATTACTATTATTTAATATATTATTTTTACCATTATCGTCATATTGTTACTATTACTATTATATTATTATGTTATTATATCTTTTACTATTATTATTGTTGTATTTTTCTATTATTGTTATTATATTTTCCTTTATTTTTGTATTTACTTATACGTTATTATTTTATATTAACTAATTTGATAACTGTATATTTTTAGCATATTTATTTTATTTACATATCATTACTTTTATTATTATTTCATCATCTATTCTATTTATAGTTTTTTTAAATAATTTCAAACATTTAGCTTATTCATTATTTCCCTTTCTTATTATTTATTCGACTCATTTATCTTACCTTCGTATTTATCGTTAGTATTCATATTTGTGTTTATGTTTATCCTGTTATGGTTATCAATTTTTATTTGTTATGCATTCTTTATTATCTCGTTTCATTAAGAATTTAGGTTTTATCCAACCCGATAGTGATTCTTTCACTAAAGTAAATATTTCATATTTGGTAATCCGAGACAATCGTTCCCTAACTTACTGGATTTCGATTTTTTTTTTCTCTCACGTTTAATCTAAATAACGGCATATTCTTTTAAATCATAATACTGAGTGTTAAATAAAATACTTACTCTCGATATTTGAGGTGTTGTGTCATAACTCACTTGGATATGACATCTTATTACCTCGAGATAAGATTTTTTTTGCAAATAAGGCGATGCTTGGTGTTTGGAAATTTCGAGAAAGTAGTGCCCTAACTTATTGGGTTGCCACTTTTCTCGTTGAATTCAAATAATTAAGCACCCTTCTAAGTTTTTTAAAGGTTTTCTAAATGCAAGCTAGTATCTTGGAATTTCAAAGCAATATGTCCTAACTTATTGGATATAGCGTTTTGTTGCTTCGAGATAGGAATTTCAAAAAAGGGGATAACTTAATGTTAATACTTTGACGCTAGTGAATCCCAATTTTCAAAGTTAAAATATTTTAAAGAGGACTACATCTTAATTTTTTTTTCTTTCGACATTAAAGACATTTGATAATCAATTAGGTACCAATTTTTGGGCGTTACAAGGGTGCTAATCCTTCCTCGTACGTAACCGACTCTCGAACCCGTTCTTTTACTTCGTGGACCAAAACTAATGATTTTAAAACAAAATGTTTTAAAGGTGATCCAATCACACCTAAAAAGATTGGTGGCGACTCCCGTTTTCATTTTAAAATCGATTCCCATTTTCCAAAGCTCGATTTGAAAATGGTTTCGACAGCTTGGCGACTCCACTGGGGAAGTAATAAGAGAGTCAGGCTATGTAATTGATTATCTTTTGTCTTAATGTCGGAAATTAAAAATTTTAAAATTTAATCCTCTTTGCATTACATGTGTTTGTATTATTACATGCTATATTTTGATCGCATTGCATTTCGCATGACCGTTGTGGTCACACCCTTAAGTGGGAGTGAGAAGCTACGCCTTCGTGAGGTTTTCGCCTCCGTGCGAGATAGTGGATCACTTTGGGATACATCCGTACCTATGGTTTCGTGAGATTTTTATCTCCGTGTAGCCATAGGGAAATGTATTCCCGAATCGAACTCGATTCAAATAAGCCTATAATGGGTGAGGATCGAGGAATCACTGGTTCGGTACCTCAAACTTTAGAACCAACCCCATGTCGAAGGACCGTATAAGCCCAACTTAGACATCACCCTTATAAGTTATCGTTGAAATTTATTGATATCATGTGATACCGACTATCTCTTTTCTTTTGCTTGCATGTCATTTTGCATTTACAAAGATATCGGTTCGTGGTCGGTTTCTAAGTTAGGAAGTTTTATTATGGAGAACGGACTTCTTGATAAAATGGAAGGCAACGTTAACGTCCCACGATGGTCCGAGCAAACTCAACTAGAAAAGGGAGACAGATAGCTATAGGATATGTGTTTGAGCTGCCAGATTATACTCGTATAAGTGTCATACGAATAATCTCCAAGAGCTTAAGGATATTTGGGATCGATGGGGCAAAGAGACTAAGCAATTATTCTACTGAAACTATGGAGACTTACCTTACTTGCTTGATGTTCGGATAGACGAGCACTTATTGAGCCCTTGCTCGCTTTTGGAACCCGGCGACAGCTTGCTTCACTTTTGGGGAAGTAGACATGGTACCTCTTGTGGAAGAGTACACTTTGCTTTACTTCGTTGTCCCCTGTTTCGAATGATAGGATCTATTCCCGAGCTCCTTGTGTCCCTACCTTTTGGAAGAAATTGATGATTATTACGGGATGAGCGAGCGGTGGGCCACACCCGAATTAAAAAAGGGTGAGTGCAAGTGCATTTCGTGGGATGCTTTGAAAGATTTGATTCGACACACCTCGATGAGACAAAGAAGATAGATGTTTTTGCCCTAAGTTTATATGGATTGATGGTCTTCCTAAGGTTTTGGGATATGTGGATGAGGCAACCACGGATCTTTTTCATCGACTCAAGAAAAGGTCACTTCATCCCGCAATTTTGGCGGAAACATTTAGGTCTTTAGATGCATGTAGGAGGGCTGGTGCTGGCAGGTTTATAGGGTGTGCTCAATTGCTTTTGGCTTGGTTCTACAGTCATTTTCGGTTGATAGATAGGGTGGTTTGTCGGGTTTACTTTGAGGATTATTCACCGTTGAAAGATATAGTAGCTTCAATCAGGAGAGTTGATGTTCCAGAAAAGAATTGGATAGCGTTACTTGTAACCTTCATCGAAAGATGTCGAGTGGAGGGCTCCGTGGATGATGCCTGGTGAGGTTCTTTACCGATGCGGTAGTTTTGATTGGGTACCCTTATTGGGGATTTGGGGTGCCATTGGCTATGCCCCTTTGCTCGTCTTGAGGCAAAGATGGATTGAGACAATTCATACCAGCAACTCAGGGGTTGGCTCAAAGTGAGTTTGTATATAGAGGAGCCGATTACAAGAGGAGGGTTAGTGAAGTTTCTAGTGCTTGGAAGAAGACTTGTCGATTGAGAGGAAAAGCTATTAGCCCCGCTACGACACCGGAATACATAGAATGGAGAGGTAGAAGAGTTAATGATAATATCCCTAAGCCAAGTATGGAAGGAGCTCGACCAATGGAGGAATATTTACAAGTAAGACCTTCAAAGTTAGAAATTATGAAACAAGAGTTTGAGAGACAAAGCTTGGAGTTCGAGAGGAGGATAGCAAAGCTCGAAGAAGAAAAGATGTACTTGAGTTTGGACATTGATGTTCAAAAGATAGAAGTCGAGAAACAGAGGAAAGAAAAGAGGAAGATTGAGGAAGATCGAGATGATCTAAGGGAGCATTACAAAAGGGCACAAGTAGCCTTGAGGAGGGCGAGAGTAGGAGGATCTTCCAATCAATGGCAGAAGGAGGTTCAAGAAGAAAAGGATAGAGCCGAGTACTGGGAGAGGAAATCTCAAGAAATGCGGGGGCAAAATTTGGCATTAGAGGAAAAGAATAAAGGATTGAAGACCAAGGTAATAGAACTTGGAAAATCCCTGCGTTGGCACCAAAACCATAATTCTACGGTCGAGTTAAAAGAGCTAAGAAGCAAGGTCGAAGATTTGGAGGTGGCATTGCATGACGGTGAACTCCGAGTTGAGCAGCTCAAGGCGCAAGAGGATTATCTGAGGGGAGAGCTATATCAAGCTAAAGAACAGGTCAGAAAAAGGGATCATGTCATTAGTGAAGCCATAGCTCAGATTCGAGAGGTTGCTGAGTATGTGCAAGACTTGGCAATTCGAGCTGACGTATTGAGTCTAATGTATTCATCATCGCGGATGTAGGACGAAAGTTAGCCCTTTTATTAGATAGAGTTAAAGCTTTGGGCCTTAGGGCGAAATCGTATTTGTAATCCTCTTATATGTAAAGATATTCTTTTTCTAAATAAAATTTTCTAAATGAAGTTGAACCAGAATCGATATTCTTTTTGCATTCATGCATTTGCATCTCATAACATTTCATCACATCATTTGCATTCAAAGTTATAGAAAGACCCTGATTAGTTAAAGTTTACTTTGCATAGGTAGAAAAGCAGAGAGTAGAAAAGAAAATCTGAAATCACACATCCTTACGGACTCGTACTAAAACTAAGAACATGGATCAAAGGTTTGAGCAATTACAAAAGATATGCAAGATCAAATGCAAGAGCAGTTGGCCAAAATACGAGAATGAAATAAGGGAGCAGATGCTAGAGGCTCGAGAGAAACATGATGGTTGAAATGGCTCACCGCCGAGAGCCACCGATAAAGGAAAAGCTCCCATGGCGATCATCAAGAGGATAATGAAGGTCCTCCACGGGTTTTACTCCGCCTCATGTGCCCTCCAAAACGAGGCACCTCCTAAAAGGCCATCTGTCACAAGAAGGCCTCAATATGAGCCATGGATACTAGAATCCCATAAATTTCCCATCCGGGTTGGGAAATAATTTGGGTGATAGCTCGATCAACCCTATTACTCCCGATCCGGATTTAATGGAGAAGGAAAGAATGGCCACCAATCCTCAAAATAATTAGAAGATCGTTGCAGGTGGTTAGAGGAGAAGTTTAGGGTTTTAGAAGGCGCTGGCAATCATCATGGGATTGATGCCAAAGACTTAAGTTTGGTTTCAGATTTGGTGCTTCCTCATAAATTTAAAATGCCAGAGTTTGAAAAATACAATGGGACTACTTGCCCAGAGGCACACATAACAATGTTTTGTAGAAGAATGACCGTTATGTGAACAACGATCAACTATTAATCCATTGTTTTCAAGACAGCCTGGTGGGAGCGGCTAGGTGGTACAATCAGTTGAGCCGTGCAAGAATCAGTTCATAGAGAGATCTTGCACAGGCTTTCATGCAACAATATAACCATGTGACTGATATGACGCCAGATAGGATCACACTTCAAAACATGGAGAAAAAACCTAATGAAAGTTTTAGGCAATATGCACAACGATGGAGGGAGGTGGCAATGCAAGTACAACCACCATTGTTAGAAAAGGAAACCACCATGTTATTTATTAATACTTTAAAGGCGCCATTCATCATACATATGATTGGAAGTACCACAAAAAGTTTCGCGGATATAGTTATGGCGGGTGAGATGATTGAGAATGCCGTGAGAGGAGGTAAAATTGAGGGGGAAGTGGCTAAAAGATCAGCCCCAAGTAGAAAGGATAATGGGGTGAATAGTCTCAACTCGAGGGCAATCACAGTTGGTCAACCCAAAGCAGCTATGGTTGAACAACAAAATACCCAAAGACAGGAATCGAGCATAAGGCAGAATTCGGAAAGAATGCAATTTACGCCTATCCCTGTGACGTATCGTGAGCTTTATCAAAGCTTGTATGATGCACATGCCATTGCTCCATTTCACTTGAAACCACTACAGCCACCATACCCTAGATGGTATGATGCAAATGCTAAGTGTGAATATCATGCGGGAATACCTGGGCATTCGATCGAAAACTGCACAGGATTCAAGAAGGCCGTGGAGAGGCTTATCAAGATGGGGGTTGTGAAATTGACAAGACCCGATGCTGAAAATCAGTTACCGGATCATGGCAATCAAGGAGTGAATGCCATTGATGAAACAAAGATAATAAAAATCAAGGAAGACATTGCTGAGGTGAAGATACCTATAAAGGTAATATGGGAGGAGATGGTAAAGAGAGGTATACTAACTTCTAGAAAAGGAGGAGAAGGAATAGAGAACCATTGTGAGTTCCATGGGGAAGTAAGTCATGTGATTCAAAATTGTGAAGAGTTCAAGGTTATGGTACAAGGCCTTATAGTTAACAAAGAGTTGCAGGTTTCTGAGGGTAGTTCTTATGAAGGACAAATATGTGTACTGGAGAATGAACGACAAAGAACCAGCCAACCGAGAATTATTATCTCCTTGCGGGGAATAATGAAGAGGGTCACAAACTAGGCCCAAAATAGTCATCCACAAACCCAATCCTTTCCCTTATAAGGATGACGGGAGGGTGCCATGGAGCTATGACCGCAATATAACAATACCGAGGGGAGAGTATAGCTAAGCGCGTCGAGGCACGCAAAATGAAGGTTCTCATACACGAAGTGGGAAACGTTATGACGGGGAATATCGAATAGAGCCCGAGAGACGAAAGATGCCAAGGTGAAAAGGAAAAGGAAATCAAGTACTCATCAATGAGCCAGTAAAGGAGGAAGAGGCTAAGGAATTTCTAAAATTCTCAAACATAGCGAGTATAGCGTGGTCGAGCAATTGCATGCAAGTAGCCGTGCGTATATCGTTGTTAGCCCTACTCTTGAGCTCGAGGTGCATCGAGATGCGTTGTTAAAGGTGCTTAACGAAACATATGTTACCCATGACATATCCGTTAACAAGCTAGACCGGTTAGTAAACAACATCAGTGCTGACAATTTCATTTATTTTAACGATGATGAAATTCCACCTAGGGGCATAGGGTCAACCAAAGCCCTACTCATCACTACTCGGTGCAAAGGATACACACTTCCAAGTGTACTCGTGGATAATGGGTCCGCTTTGAACATCCTGTCGCTATCCACCTTGAACAGATTGCCCATTGACAGTTCGCATATGAAAACGTGTCATAATGTGGTAAGAGCCTTTGATGGAACTGAAAGAAAAGTAATGGGGCGAATCGACATCCCTTTGGAGATTGGGCCAAATACGTATGAAGTTGATTTCCTAGTGATGGATATCAAGCCCTCCTACAATTGTTTATTGGGGAGACCATGGATACACTTTCGGCAAGAAAGGCCCTCTTCATTGCACCAAAATTAAAGTTAGTAATGGATGGTCGTTTAATAACCATCAATGCGGAAGAGGACATCATAGCGGCGATTACCAAGAAGGCCCCTTATGTTGAGGCAAATGAGGAGGCTATTGAATGTTCTTTCCGCTCTTTAGAGGTCATCAATGCCACATTTATTTTGGAAGGAAGCAAAGTGCCGGTACCCAAAATGTCTGGAGCCACGAGGATGGCCTTACAAATAATGATGGGGAAAGGAGCATTGCCGGGAAAGGGGCTAGGAAGACGGTTGCAAGGAGAGGTTCAAATCCCAAACTGATTGAGAAGAAGGACCGCTTTGGCTTGGGCTTCACGCCGGACTACAAGCACAAGAGGCGAAATAGAAAGTGCCAAGCAAGAAGAAAGGCGCGTTTGAATGGAAGAGAAGTGGAGTGGGGACCGATGACATTCCCACCTATATCCAAATCCTTCAAATCAGGAGGATTGCTGAGAAAGGAAAGTCATCAAGTTAATGCTGTACACAATGAAGGATCGGAGCAAGGAAGCCTCGAGGGCATTCGCCCTTACGAACCAGGGAGCTCTCTGAATAATTGGACTGCGGAAGACCTTCCTGTAGTCTTTAGGAATTTTTCAGAGTAATTCTCAAAACATGTCTGTTACTCTAGGGCCTAGGAGTAATAAGATTATATTCGTGAAATAGGCTTATGTTCATCTATAATTATTTAAATAAAACATAACTTTTTATCAATTTAAACGAGTATCGTTCTATTTTTATCGACCAATATTCCTCCAAATTCTAGCAATTCTTATTCTTTTATTTATAACACATAAACAATCATTCTTTGATTCATTCATTCTTTGTATATTCTTTCATACCTCCACAGGTCCCTATATATCAATGATATGAGTGCTGATACTACAGCTCTTAATTTCTCTGGTGAGCAAGACATGTGTTTAGAGGAACCTCGAGATTTTGAAGATGTTCAGATTGTGACGTATCTCTCGATCTGTTAAGAATGGTTAAGCAGGAGGAGAAACAAATCATGCCACATGAGAAAGAGGCAATAGAGAATATAGCCCTAGAGGAAGGGAATGAGTTGAAAATCGGAACCCTAATTGGCGTGGACACAAGGCATGGTCTGATTGAGTTGCTTCGAGAGTTCAAGGATATCTTCGCTTTGGTCATATCAGATATGCTGGATTGAGTATGAACATTGTGGTACATCGCCTTCCGATAAGACAAGATTGTAAGCCACCCAATGAAGTTGCGAAGAATGAGGCCGATATCGCCTTGAAGATAAAGGATGAAGTCAAGAAGCGCTTTGATGCGAGATTCTTACAAGAAGTGAAGTACTCTGAATGGGTAGCTAACATTGTGCCTGTCCCCAAGAAGGATGGGAAAGTACGAATGTGTGTTGATTACAGAGACTTGAACAAAGCAAGCCCAAAAGATAATTTTCCTTTACCCCACATTGACACTTTAGTAGATAACACAGCGGGATATTCATTGTTCTCCTTTATGGATGGTTTCTCAGGATACAACCAGATAAAGATGCATCCAGAGGACATGAATAAAACCACCTTTATAACCTTGTGGGGCACCTTTTGCTACAAAGTAATGCCATTTGGACTAAAAAACGTAGGGGCAACGTACCAAAGGGCCATGGTGAACTTGTTCCACGACATGATGCATAAGGATATCGAGGTATACGTTGATGATATGATTGCCAAGTCGCGTACGGAAAAAGAGCATATTGAGGTCTTGAGAAGATTGTTTGTAAGGTTGAGAAAATTTCAGCTGAAGCTCAATTCAGCAAAGTGTACCTTTGGAGCCATATCCGGAAAGTTGTTAGGCTTCGTAGTCAGTGAAAAAGGAATTGAAGTCGACTCAGACAAGGTCAAAGCCATACGAGAATTACCCCCACCACGTACTCAGAAAGAAGTTCGAGGATTCCTAGGAAGGTTGAATTACATTGCTCGGTTCATTTCACAACTAACCGAGAAATGTGATCCTATCTTTCGCCTCCTCAGAAAGCACAATCAAGGTATTTGGGATGGGGAATGCCAGAGTGCTTTTGAAAAGGTCAAGCAGTATTTGTTGAATACTCCGGTATTGTCGCCACCCAGCCCAGATAAACCATTAATATCATACTTATCGTTGTTCAAGAATTTATGGGATGTGTGCTTGGCCAAAGATGATGAGTCGTGGAAAAGGAGAAGGCAATTTATTATCTCATTAAGAAGTTCACCGACTATGAGATGAGATATTCACCAATCGAAAAGTTGTGTTGTCTTGTTGATTTGGACAACTCGGAGATTAAGACAAGACATGCTATACCATACCATTTGGCTCATCTCAAAACTTGATCCGTTGAAATACATGATGGAGTCAACAACTCTAAATGGGAGAATGGCGAGATGGCAAATTTTACTTTGAGTTTGATATAGTCTACATAAGTCGAAGGCTATAAAAGGAAGTGCGGTAGCGGACTTCTTGGCTAGTAGGGCTCTAGAGGATTATGAGCCACTAAACTTCGATTTTCCAAATGAGGAGTTGATGTGTATAGCAATGACCTAAAATTCTTCTTGGAGGCTCAATTTTGATGGGGCTTCTAATGTAGTCGGAAATGGAATTGGGGCAATCTTGGTATCTCCGAATGGTGATCATTATCCTTTATGTGTAAGTTAGACTTTGATTGCACAAACAATATGGCTGAATATGAAGCATGCATCATGGGACTTCAAGCGACTATAGAGCGAGGTATAAAAACTCTAGAAGTATACTGGGATTCGGCGTTGGTTGTTTATCACCAGAGGTGAATGGGAGACAAGGGACCCTAAATTGATTAGTTATCGAAAGGTAGTTTTGGGGTTACTTGAGGAATTTGATAGCATCACCTTCAATTATCTCCCACGAGACAAAAATCGATGATGATACTTTAGCAACCTTGGCCTCAATGATCAAGGCAAATAAAAAGAAGAAATGAAGCCAATTCAAATGAGTATTTACAAGGCTCCACTCATTGTTGTAACATTGAGAGGGAGGAAATGACATTAACCCATGGTATCGAGATATATTGCGATACGTGAAAGATCGTAAATACCCCGAATAAAGCCGGTGAAAATGACAAACGAACCTTGAGGAGGTTAGCTTGCGACTATGTTTTAGACGGAGATATCCTATACAAAAGACGAAAAGACCAAGTACTTTTGAGATGTGTCGATGCTGTAGAAGCTAAGTTAATTATAGAAGAAGTTCACGAAGGTGTATGCGGGACACATGCAAATGGGTTCACGATGGCAAGGCAAATCATGAGGTTTGGCTATTATTGGGCCACTATGGAAGGGGATTGCATCAGTTACACCAAGAAATGCCATAAGTGCCAGATTTATGGGGATAAAATTCATGTACCACCTTCACCTTTGCATGTTATGACTTCTCCATGGCCCTTTTCCATGTGGGGCATGGATGTTATTGGACCAATATCACCGAGAGCTTCGAATGGTCATCGGTTTATCTTTGTAGTAATTGACTACTTCACAAAATGGGTAGAGGCTGCTTCATAGGCGAATGTTACTAAGTCAGCTGTGAGTCTATTCTTGAAGAAGGAGATCATTTGTCGGTATGGAATGCCTGAAAAGATCATATCCGACAACGCATTGAACCTAAACAACAAAACGATAGCAGAAGTTTGTGACCAGTTCAAGATTAAGCATCACAATTCTTCCCTATCGTCCAAAAATGAATGGGCGGTAGAAGCCGCCAACAAGAACATTAAGAAAATAGTGGGAAGATGACTGAGACCTATAGAGATTGGCATGAGAAGTTACCGCTTGCACTCTGGCCTATCGAACATTTGTCGAACTTCTACCGGGCAACTCCATTCTCGTTAGTTTACGGGATGGAAGCAGATTACCTATTGAAGTAGAAATACCTTCTCTTGAATTTTGACAAGTAAAGTTAGATGAAGTGAGTGGGTTCAATCCGGTATGACCAGCTTGAACTTGATTGAAGAAAAGAGGCTAAAAGCCATTCGACATGGTCGATGTATCGAAGCGAATGATGCGAGCTTATGACAAGAAAGTTCGACCAAGAGAATTCTATGAGGGAGACCTTGTACTGAAAAAGATCCTTCCTATTCAAAAGGATTTTAGAGGAAAATGGATGCCGAATTGGGAAGGGCCGTATGTCGTAAAGAAAGCTTTCTCCGGTGGTGCATTGATCTTAGTAGAAATGGATGGAAAAAGTTTACCTAATCCAGTGAACTCGGACTCAGTTAAAAAATACTTTGTCTAAAGAAGAAGAGAATCTAAGGTGAAAACCCGCAAAGGGCGCCTTGAAAAAAATAAAATTAAAAAAATAAAAGACGGAGAGGCCAAGGTGAAAACCCACAAAAGGCACCTTGTGATCAAAAGGGTTTTGAGTTGAAAACCTGTAAGGGCAGCTCAAATTTTGAAGAGTACACAGTAATCTTGTTACAAAGAGCGAAGAATGCTACAAACGGGGGCATCAATAGAGTACTTGGGATCTTTTAAACACATTTTGAACTCAAGAAAGACTTCATGGAGCTGGTGTATAGGCACTCAAGCAGTGATATCTGGAGGATCTAACTTCTATCTTGTTTTCCATCTTTAGATTCTATTCCTTCCTAAAGATAGACCTTCAGATTAATTTCCTTTGTATTCTTTCTTCTTAATTCATTCAAATCCAATTATTCTTAAGATTTATTCATCTTCCATGTTGCATTTAAATAATGATAGATGAACTAAATATGTTTACAAACAAAGTTTTGCACATTACTCTGAAATTTCTAGACAATACAAGAAACTAAAACAGGACAATTGTTCGAGAAATTCAAATAGTAAAGGATGAAGGAACTCGAGGAATTTCTTTCATCCAGTCTAAAGGGAAAATGAACAAAATCAATGATTCAATTTTAAGAAAAGATTGTTTTACAAACATCCTCAGCGGATCGTAGCATTGGAGGAAAGGTACAGGCCTACGGGCTGAGCGTGAATGAAGCTTTGAGAAAAGAAAGGCAAATGAAAGAATGAATGATGACGTCTAGGATAGGGTCGATTCATGACATTTTGCATCATAACATGTTTAATTAGGAACATTTTACTCACTTGAGCATGGCATCCTACTTATCAAGTATAATCATTCTACAGATGACACGCCTTAATCCCTTAGCAGTAGGGTAATAGGCCACACATAGCGATCTCGCCTTGAGACGATTTCACCAAGCGATCCAAGATGGTTTGGCATCCTTGTGTTTACAAGGAACAAATCGAAGACATAGCTGATTTGGCTTTCATGTGATTACGATGAAGCAAATCTAAGATGATTTGTCGCTCTCAGATCGTCCGAGAACGAATCAAGTTTGGCATCTTCACTTTGATGGAGAGCGGACACATAGCGATCTCACCTTCGGATGTTTATGCTGAAGCGGATCCAAGATGGTTTGGCATCCTTGTGTTTACAAGGAACAAATCGAAGACATAGCTGATTTGGCTTTCATGTGATTATGATGAAGCAAATCTAAGATGATTTGTCGCCTCTCAGATCGTCCGAGAACGAATCAAGTTTGGCATCTTCACTTTGATGGAGAGCGGACACATAGCGATCTCACCTTCGATGATTTCACCAAGCAGATCCAAGATGGTTTGGCATCCTTGTGTTTACAAGGAACAAATCGAAGACATAGCTGATTTGGCTTTCATGTGATTACGATGAAGCAAATCTAAGATGATTTGTCGCCTCAGATCGTCGAGAACGAATCAAGTTTGGCATCTTCACTTTGATGGAGAGCGGACACATAGCGAGATCTCACCTTCGGATGTTTATGTTTGAAGCGGATCCAAGATGGTTTGGCATCCTTGTGTTTACAAGGAACAAATCGAAGGCATAGCTGATTTAGCTTTCATGTGATTACGATGAAGCAAATCTAAGATGATTTGTCATCTCTGTATCGTCAGAGAACGAATCGAAGTTTGGCATCTTCACTTTGATGGAGAGCAGACATATAGCAGATCTCACCTTCGGATGTTTATGCTGAAGCGGATCCAAGATGGATTGGCATCCTTATGCTTACAAGGAACAAATCGAATCATAGTTGATTTGGCTTTCGCGTGCTTACGTTAAAGCAAATCTAAGATGATTTGGCATCTCTGTATTGTCGAGATCAAATCAAGAAATAAATCGACATTCTTGTGCTTACAAAGAAGCGGATCAAGATTTCAGATGGCATCCCCGTGTTTATAAGGTGCAAGTTGAAGACAATGATTTGGCATCCCCTGTGTTTATGGGGAACAGATCAAGAAGCAGATCAAGAACTCAAGACTCGGCGAGCCCGGGCAAAATTGGTCCTTTATAGTCTTTGCTCGTTCTTGTTACACAACAACAAGCAAAGAGGGCATTGTATGGCCCAAATTTTGCCCGGGCCCAATAAAACCAAACCCAAATAAACATAACTCAACTACCCAATTAAAACCCAATACCAAACCCAAAACTTAGCCCAAAACACTAACCCAACCCAAAAAAAATCAAAAAAAATCAAAAAGAAAAACCTAATCTCACCTACTCCACACCATAATTAGCCACCCACCCCATTTTGCTCCATTTGCCTACAAAAGAAAAGGCAAATAAATTAAAAAAGAAGAAGAACAAGTGGTAAAAGCTTATAAAAAGCCACAATCTCAATGTAAAAAAGGGAGGGGAGAGAGGAATTTATTGTATTTTGGAGAGAAGAATTTTTTTTTGAGATTCAAGAAGAGATTTTTTTTTTTAGATTCAAGAGGGATTTTTCTTTTTTTGAGATTCAAGAATAAAAATCAGATATCAATAGCAATCAAAAGGTTCAAAGGGTTTCATTATATTCACTCCAATCGTAGTAAGAAATAAGGGATAGAATCAAAGTCGCGCTTTTGGGTCAAAGGGCTATTGTCCGCTTTAGTCCTTCCCGGTTATTTGCATGTGCGAATTAATCCCCTCTTCTTTTATTTATTACGGATTTGCCCCAAAATATTGCTCTCAGATTCGATTATGTCCTTCCTATTATTTTTTATTTGTTTCTGTTTACCTTATTTATATTATTATGTTTGCATTTATCTCTTATTTCATTCTAATACTAATATTATTAGCACTTCTATTGTTTTTACTATTAATTAATGTATGTTTATTATATATGTACGTATGTACATTTCTATATATATAAGTATTATTTTTATTACGTCATTTTAATATTACTATTATATCATATTTACTTTCGCATTTTAATATTATTATTATTATTATTATTATTATTAGTATATATTTTATGTACATATATGTATGTATATACTTTTATATATAGTATTGTTTTTAAATTTAATATTTTATTTGCTCTTTGTGTTTCTATATTATTATTATTATTATTATTATTATTATTATTATATGGTAGTGTGTATTTGCATTATATGTATATATATATTGATATATAGTATTATTTTTGTTTACTTTATTTTAATATTATTATTACCTTCATTCCATTATTATTATTACTATTATTATATTTTACTATCATTATTTTTCATACGTATATATGCTCTTGTTTATATTATTATTACTATAACTACTATATTTTTTACTACATCTATTATGTATTACTAATATATTATTACTACTATTGTTACTGTTATTATCATCACTTGTTATTCTCATCACTATTATTATAATTTATCATTGTTACTTATTATTTTACTATTATTATCTAATATATCATCATTATCATTATTTTCATTATAACTTAATAGATCATTATTATTATTATTATTATTATTATTATTATTAGCACTACTTTTATTACTATTATTTAATATATTATTTTTACCATTATCGTCATATTGTTACTATTACTATTATATTATTATGTTATTATATCTTTTACTATTATTATTGTTGTATTTTTCTATTATTGTTATTATATTTTCCTTTATTTTTGTATTTACTTATACGTTATTATTTTATATTAACTAATTTGATAATTGTATATTTTTAGCATATTTATTTTATTTACATATCATTACTTTTATTATTATTTCATCATCTATTCTATTTATAGTTTTTTTTAAATAATTTCAAACATTTAGCTTATTCATTATTTCCTTTCTTATTATTTATTCGACTCATTTATCTTACCTTCGTATTTATCGTTAGTATTCATATTTGTGTTTATGTTTATCCTGTTATGGTTATCAATTTTATTTGTTATGCATTCTTTATTACCTCGTTTCATTACTTAATTTAGGTTTTATCCAACCCGATAGTGATTCTTTCACTAAAGTAAATATTTCGTATTTGGTAATCCGAGACAATCGCTCCCTAACTTCATCGGATTTCGATTTTTTTTCTCTCACGCTTAATCTAAATAACGGCATATTCTTTTAAATCATAATACGAGTGTTAAATAAAATACTTACTCTCGATATTTGAGGTGTTGTGTCATAACTCATCGGATATGACATCTTATTACCTCGAGATAAGATTTTTTGCAAATAAGGCGATGCTTGGTGTTTGGAAATTTCGAGAAAGTAGTGCCCTAACTTATTGGGTTGCCACTTTTCTCGTTGAATTCAAATAATTAAGCACCCTTCTAAGTTTTTAAAAGGTTTTCTAAATGCAAGCTAGTATCTTGGAATTTCAAAGCAATATGTCCTAACTTATTGGATATAGCGTTTTGTTGCTTCGAGATAGGAATTTCAAAAAGGGGATAACTTAATGTTAATACTTTGACGCTAGTGAATCCCAATTTTCAAAGTTAAAATATTTTAAAGAGGACTACATCTTAATTTTTTTTTCTTTCGACATTAAAGACATTTGATAATCAATTAGGTACTAATTTTTGGGCGTTATGAGGGTGCTAATCCTTCCTCATACGTAACCGACTCCCGAACCCGTTCTTTTACTTCGTGGACCAAAACTAATGATTTTAAAACAAAATGTTTTAAAGGTGATCCAATCACACCTAAAAAGATTGGTGGCGACTCCCGTTTTCATTTTTAAAATCGATTCCCATTTTCCAAAGCTCGATTTGAAAATGGTTTCGACAGCTTGGCGACTCCACTGAGGAAGTAATAAGAGAGTCAGGCCATGTAATTGATTATCTTTTGTCTTAATGTCGGAAATTAAAAATTTTAAAATTTAATCCTCTTTGCATTACATGTGTTTGTATTATTACATGCTATATTTTGATCGCATTGCATTTCGCATGACCGTTGTGGTCACACCCTTAAGTGGGAGTGAGAAGCTACGCCTTCGTGAGGTTTTCGCCTCCGTGCGTGATAGTGGATCACTTTCGGATACATCCGTATTCTATGGTTTCGTGAGATTTTCATCTCCGTAGCCATAGGGAAATGTATTCCCGAATCAACTCGATTCAAATGAGCCTATAATGGGTGAGGATCGAGGAATCACTGGTTCGGTACCTCAAACTTTAGAACCAACCCCATGTCGAAGGACCGTATAAGCCCAACTTAGACATCACCCTTATAAGTTATCGTTGAAATTTATTGATATCATGTGATACTGACTATCTCTTTTCTTTTGCTTGCATGTCATTTTGCATTTACAAAGATATCGGTTCGTGGTCAGTTTCTAAGTTAGGAAGTTTTATTATGGAGAACGGACTTCTTGATAAAGTGGAAGGCAACGTTAACGCCCACAGATGGTCCGAGCAAACTCAACTAGAAAAGGGAGACAGATAGCTATAGGATATGTGTCTGAGCGCCAGATTATACTCGTATAAGTGTCACACAGAATAATCTCCAAGAGCTTAAGGAAATTTGGGATCAGTGGGGCAAAGAGACTAAGCAATTATTCTACGGTAACTATGGAGACTTACCTTACTTGCTTGATGTTCAGATAGACGAGCACTTATTCAGAGCCCTTGCTCAGTTTTGGAACCCGCACACAGCTTGCTTCACTTTTGGGGAAGTAGACATGGTACCCTCTGTGGAAGAGTACACCGCTTACTTCGTTGTCCCCGGTTTCAGAATGATAGGATCTATTCCCGAGCTCCTTGTGTCCCTACCTTTTGGAAGAAATTGATGATTATTACGGGGATGAGCGAGCAGTGGGCCATAGCCCGAATTAAAGAAAAGGGTGAGTGCAAGTGCATTTCGTGGGATGCTTTGAAAGATTTGATTCTGACACACCCTGATGAGACAAAGAAGATAGATGTTTTTGCCCTAAGTTTATATGGATTGATGGTCTTCCCTAAGGCTTTGGGATATGTGGATGAGGCAACCACGGATCTTTTTCATCGACTCAGTAAAAAGGTCATTTCTGTCCCTGCAATTTTGGTGGAAACATTTAGGTCTTTAGATGCATGTAGGAGGGCTGGTGCTGGCAGGTTTATAGGGTGTGCTCAATTGCTTTTGGCTTGGTTCTACAGTCATTTTCGGTTGATAGATAGGGTGGTTTGTCGGGTTTACAGAGACTTGAAGTGAAGTACTCTGAATGGGTAGCTAACATTATGCCTGTCCCCAAGAAGGATGGGAAAGTACGAATGTGTGTTGATTACAGAGACTTGAACAAAGCAAGCCCAAAAGATAATTTTCCTTTACCCCACATTGACACTTTAGTAGATAACACAGCGGGATATTCATTGTTCTCCTTTATGGATGGTTTCTCAGGATACAACCAGATAAAGATGCATCCAGAGGACATGAATAAAACCACCTTTATAACCTTGTGGGGCACCTTTTGCTACAAAGTAATGCCATTTGGACTAAAAAACGCAGGGGCAACGTACCAAAGGGCCATGGTGAACTTGTTCCACGACATGATGCATAAGGATATCGAGGTATACGTTGATGATATGATTGCCAAGTCGCGTACGGAAAAAGAGCATATTGAGGTCTTGAGAAGATTGTTTGTAAGGTTGAGAAAATTTCAGCTGAAGCTCAATCCAGCAAAGTGTACCTTTGGAGCCGATCCGAAAAATTGTTAGGCTTCAGAGTCGGTGAAAAGGAATTGAAGTCGACTCAGACAAGGTCAAAGCCATACGAGAATTACCCCCACCACGTACTCAGAAAGAAGTTCGAGGATTCCTAGGAAGGTTGAATTACATTGCTCGGTTCATTTCACAACTAACCGAGAAATGTGATCCTATCTTTCGCCTCCTCAGAAAGCACAATCAAGGTATTTGGGATGGGGAATGCCAGAGTGCTTTTGAAAAGGTCAAGCAGTATTTGTTGAATACTCCGGTATTGTCGCCACCCAGCCCAGATAAACCATTAATACTGTACTTATCAGTGTTCAGTAATTCTATGGGATGTGTGCTTGGCCAGCATGATGAGTCAGGGAAAAAGGAGAAGGCAATTTATTATCTCAGTAAGAAGTTCACTGACTATGAGATGAGATATTCACCAATCGAAAAGTTGTGTTGTGCGCTGATTTGGACAACTCGGAGATTAAGACAGTACATGCTATACCATACCACTTGGCTCATCTCAAAACTTGATCCGTTGAAATACATGATGGAGTCAACAGCTCTAAATGGGAGAATGGCGAGATGGCAAATTTTACTTTCAGAGTTTGATATAGTCTACATAAGTCAGAAGACTATAAAAGGAAGTGCGGTAGCGGACTTCTTGGCTAGTAGGGCTCTAGAGGATTATGAGCCACTAAACTTCGATTTTCCAAATGAGGAGTTGATGTGTATAGCAATGACTGAAAATTCTTCTTGGAGGCTCAATTTTGATGGGGCTTCTAATGTAGTCGGAAATGGAATTGGGGCAGTCTTGGTATCTCCGAATGGTGATCATTATCCTTTATGTGTAAGTTAGACTTTGATTGCACAAACAATATGGCTGAATATGAAGCATGCATCATGGGACTTCAAGCGACTATAGAGCGAGGTATAAAAACTCTAGAAGTATACGGGGATTCGGCGTTGGTTGTTTATCAGCTTAGAGGTGAATGGGAGACAAGGGACCCTAAATTGATTAGTTATCGAAAGGTAGTTTTGGGGTTACTTGAGGAATTTGATAGCATCACCTTCAATTATCTCCCACGAGACAAAAATCAGATGACAGATGCTTTAGCAACCTTGGCCTCAATGATCAAGGCAAATAAAAAAGAAGAAATGAAGCCAATTCAAATGAGTATTTACGAGGCTCCAGCTCATTGTTGTAACATTGAGAGGGAGGGAAATGACATTAACCCATGGTATCGAGATATATTGCGATACGTGAAAGATCGTAAATACCTTGAACAGGCCAGTGAATAAATGTTCCCATCATCATAGTTTTAGACATTTTCGGCTCTAGAATTCTACTTCCCTCGGTGATGAATGTTGCATTCACAAACTCCAAAGATCGAAAAGAACACTCAATAGCTTCATCATCTGTCTCTAAATATGGTGCATCACTGCTTACAACTGCAATAATAACCTCTTCAGCATTTATTGTTACCAGCCGTCCTTCCGATACTAGCTTTAACTTCTGATGTAACGGTGAAGGTACTGCCCCGCTGAATGTATCCAATGTCTCCCTAATAAGCAATTGTAAGAGGGCTTAATATTCATCACTAAGAAATCTACCTCATATGTAGTTGGGCCAATCAACAAAGGTATTTCTATTCTTCCCATGACTCTCCTTTCCATGCCATCAAATGCTCGCACAATATTCTGACATCCTTTCATATGTGAGTTATCCATAGGTAGCCTGTTTAGTGTGAACAAGTGCAATACATTCAATGCCGACCCATTATCAACCAGAACCCCTAGCAATGTGTATCCTTTACACCTGGTGGTTATATGCAAAGCTTTGGTAGATCCCATACCTCCTAGTGGTATCTCATCATCATTGAAAAAGATGAAGTTGTCTATACTCATGTTATTAACCAACCGATCCAACTTGTTGACAGAAATATCATTGGTTACGTACGTCTCATTCAACAATTTCATTAATGCACTTCTGTGTACCTCTGAACTTAGAGCAAAGCCAATATAGATATGCAAGCTGGTTGTTTATACAACTGTTCCACCACACTGTACTCGCTATGTTTCAAAAATTTCAAGAATTCCCTAGCTTCCTCTTCATTTACTGGTTCATTAACAGACACCCCAGGTTCGACCACTTTTCCCCTTTTTTGTTCAACAGTCACATCTTTTCCTTTTACAGGCTCTGTTCGGGCATTTGTCAAATCATATCGTCTTCTACTGCATGTGTGAGAACCTATGTTTTGATCCTCCTTTAATAGGCTGACCAAACTCTCCTTTCCTGGGACTGTCACATTACAAACATAATTCTAATGGACCATTTTGTTATCCTTGTAAGAGAAAACCACTAGCATAATTGACTTTCGAGACACTCGACGTGGATTCTGACGCGCATATTATACTCTTCCTCCTTAGTCTCTTCATAAAATTATATTTCCTTGTTGTCCACCAGGCCCTGGATAACAGCTCTGAAATCTTCACATTCTTGAATTCCATGCCCACCTTCATGATGAAACTCGCAGTAATTCTCTATCTCATTCCAACTTTCTTCTGTATTCAAAATAATTAAATCCCTTCTTACCATCTCCTTCCAGACCCATTTCAAAGAAGTTTTTACTTCCGTAATATCTGCCTTGATTCTTTTTCCCATACCACTATCCATCACGTTTACCTCACTATCAGTATGATTAGGTAACGGATTTTCTGCAATAGGCGTATTATCAAACTTCACAATGCCCATCTGAATAAATCTCTCGACCAACTTCTTAAAAGTGTACAATTTTCTATTTTTGGTTCTGGTATAATTTTTTGGGCCCGGGAGAAATGGGCCTATTACGAATGTCTTTGGTAGAATATAGTTTGGTGTTCGATTATATATTGAAGAAGAATCAGTATTGATTAATTTAATAAGATCAATTTTATTCATCTTGTAGTGATCAAGAATGGTCTTTGGGTTTCACAGAGTATGTAATCAATGATTTTTGGCTTTAACAAATAAAGAAATAGAAAGAAAAAAATTAAATTGTTCAAAAAAATAAAAGTATAAGGACTAGTTTTAACAAATGGAAAATATTAAAAAACTACATTAAAAGAAATGGAGAAAGGAGGAAAATAGAAGGAGAAGTAGAAAAGAATGGAAAATAAAGGGAGAAAAAAAAAGTTAAAAGAATATAAAAGAAAAGAATTAAATTGCTCAAAATGAAAACATATAGGGACCAATTTTATAATTTAACCTAAATTTTTTGTTTGAAATGATGATTTAATATGCCACATCAGCTTACTGTTACACTGTTAACTAAAATTAATAGCTTAGTGACTAAATGTTACAATACGATAACGTAAGTGGTTAAAACGTAACATTTTAAAAATAAGTAACTAAAATGTAACCTGAGGCAAACAAAAGTGACTATTTTGATTGTTTACCCTTTTTTAAAATAAAATAATTTTTTTCACAAAAAGCTTTCTCTCGAATCCCAAATTGTAGTTTATTGATCAGGTGTTCATCTATTCCATAAATAGTTTGGTTTGAATTATAGTTGTAAGAAAAAAAAAACTTTCTCTCACGCACATTGTGAGTATGTGACATACTCAATTGTTTATTAAAATCTCATAAATTTTTTTGAAGTTTTGATTTAAGTGATAAAATTGAAAGTTTAAAATATTATGGATTCAAATTCAATATTGTTATATGTCGTTTTTTATTAATATTATATAAAATTTTCTCATAATGAAATAACTTATTTTACTAAATTTTAATATAACAAAATATATTTTAATTCACAACAAGTTAAAAACTAGATTTTCTTGATATTGTAGTCTCGTTAGAAATACAATTGACAACGAGTTGGATTCAACAATTAAAATTTCTTTATGAATCCATGAAAAACTAAAAAAGAAATTGAGGCCCATTTTATAAGTTTGATCATTAGTTTTTTGTTACTTGGAAGTTTAATCCTAGTTTTAAACCCAAATAACAATAAAGAAAAGAAGGAAGATATAGGGGCGAAGCCAAGAATTTTATTTAGGTGGTCGAAATAAAATTATAAAATTTTAGGACAAAATAAATAGTGTAAAAATTATTTAAATTAAATTATTTATTTTTTAGAGGGGACAAAATTTGAAAATTTTTCATTATTGGAGGACTTTATATAACAATTTCACCATTCCGTAAGGGGGTCAAGGCCCTAATCACAATTGTTTTTCGATTAATTTTATTCGATTCAAGAGTAATATTGAAGTAAAATTCTTCACGATCACAAAATTTAAATTTATTTCAATAGATTATAATTAAACTAAATAAATAGTGATTGAGCCTCATTAATGTAAACATATATTATTGTTAATATTTAGGATTTATTCGTGTTTGATTATTTTTTAATAATATTATTTTTAGAATTTGAATTTACGTATCCTCTAATTAGAAATATAATATATCTTATTATTGCAATTAATAATTTTATAATCTTATAACCTTTTGATTTCTTAATAAAATATTTGATCGAGCAAAAATATTATATATATATATATATATATATATAAAAGTTCTTAACTCAAATTCAAATACGAGAGTTGAAGAGAGGTCGGATTCTCTCTTCGGAGAAGTCTTCAAAGGGTTATTTGTATATCATTTTGATTTGTGCAAGATCGATGAAATCGAGAGGTTTTCAGATAACGATGTTTGTGTTTAATATTCCGGTGACTATGCATTGGAAAGGGTTATAGACTCTATTCAGTTACCACGGCAAGGTGGTAGATGCCTTCATCTCGGAGAAAAAAAGTAAAGGTGGTAAGAGTTTCGGGTTCGTGAGATTTTCTAATTTCTCGGATGCTCAAAGGGCGATATCAAGATTAAATGGCTTTGTGATTCTTGGGAGTAGAATTTGGGTGAATATAGCAAGGTATAAAGGTAGGAGGACAATATGGAGAAGGGTTATCAAGCAACGAAGTCTATTGTTTATCAAGGAAACAAATCAGAAAAGTGTGGAAGATGTGTTAAGAAGTAAGGAAGTCGAAGAGGATATGGAGGCAGTTCAAAAATCGAATACGAGGGAAAGAAGATCAGGTGATGGTTCGGGTGTAGGGGAAATGTACATAGAAAAAGTTGTTCAAGGTCACGTAGAAGATGAGCAATTGTGGAAATTACAGAAATATCTGGTAAGGGAAGTGGCTTCTTTCTGTAAATTGAAGAGTTTAACTGATAGAGTTGTGAGGATGGGTCTTGGTGAAATATGCGTGAAGAGAATTCAAGGGAATTATTTTCTTATTGAGATTTCAGACGAAGAACTTTTAGATATATTGAAACAAAGAGAATGGTCGTATTTGAAGGAGTTCTTTGTAAACATTAAACCTTGGTCAGAAAAGATGGTATTCTCTGAGAGGGTTACATGGATTGAAGTATCTGGGCTTTCTATGCACTGCTGGAATTATGAAACGTTCAAAAGGATTGCAGGAAAGTGGGGTACTCTGGTGTCGATGGGTGAAAACTTGTCAACAGCTTTGAGAAGATTGAGATGCTGATTTCAATCTCACAAGTTCAAAAGTTAGATGAGATTGTATTATTAGAGGTGGGAGATGTCAGATTCTCGGTCAGTGTTAGGGAGAAAGGATGGTCAGAGGAATCTAAAAATAAATTTTCGCAGAAGGAAAGAAGTCAGGTGGTGGCCAATGAAAGTGTGTCGGAGTCGGAATCAGCGATTGGCCTGGAATCGGAGAAGTTGCAGAATGGTAACCGAATCATCTCGACGGACATAATAAAGGAAAAAGTCATTGAAAATGAAAGTGTAGGAGAATATTGTCAGAAGATGTTATGGAAATTAAATGAAGGTGATCATGATGCTCTTAACGTGGGAATTTTAACAGAAGATGATTTTGGCGCTTGTAGACTTAATAGTGGAATGGATAGGGCATGTGAGGGTGTGGCTAATATGGGGTTGGCCTTGGTTTTGGGCCCAAGTGGGGGTCATGATGGTTCGGTGGATTTTGATGAAGGATTGGGCTCATTAGATATGGAAGGGCAACATTTGAGAGAGGGTAATACTCTGCTACCAGATCAGATTTACCCAAATAATCATGGAATCCCAGAAACGAAGGGTAGGGGCTTATGCCAGGAGATTGAAGAGGAATTCTTAAATACAGTCAGAGGTAGGAGGAAGAAGAAACAATTTAATAAAAGAATCAGTTCCATGCGAGTAATTCAGGACAGGGTGTTGTCTTCCAAAGAAAAACAAAAGAGGGATCGAAGTAGGAGAAAGGAAAAAAGCAGTGCTGCGTCAAGAAAAGAAGATAAAGTTGTGAACCTTTCATTGTCTAATTCGGATATCAGTAACAGGAGGAAGGTAATTCTAAGGGAAGCTAAGCAGACTTGGGAATTAGGGAAGAAATTAGGGCTTAGTGTGAGGGGAGACGAAAGAGATGTTATTGAAGACATTATGCGGCTTGAAGATCAGTAGTAAATGAGGCATAGGATCATAAAACACCATTGCAATATCAAGAAAAAAAAAAGAGAAAAGATTGAATAAGAAGGGACAGTTTATGTATGAAATTCAAAGCAGCAGTTTAACGATTAAAGTGAGAAAAAGAGAGTTAAAGCAAGGCAGAAGGAAAAAGGAAAGGAAGTTAGTAAAGATGATGAGAGGATTGCAAATTTATCTCTAAAGTTAGTAAGGATGATGAGAGGATTGCAAATTTATCTCTATCAGTTTTAGATATTAGTATCAGAATGAGGGGATTTATTAGGGAAGCAAATAACACTTGGGCAATCGGAAAGAAATTGGGGTTCAGTGTTCGTGGTGATGAAGAAGATGTTATCGAGGAAATTATAGGAGCGGAGATTTAATAATAAAGTTTTGAAGTCATGGAGAGAGAGGAGATTAGGTAATGGAGGTTAATACTAGGTGAAGATGAACCTCGTCCAGATTTTGGAGAGAAAATTGGAGTTTGCTGTTGAAGGTACTATTCAGGAGGTTTTGGTGTTTGATAACTTTGAATGTTTGTTTTCTTGTCTGTTAGTGATCAACTGGGTGGGGTAATGTCTTTATGGGTTAAGGAATGCTTTGAGGCAATTTGAATTAATTGTGAAGTCAAGTTGTTAGTAGTGGTAAGTAGGTGGATGGGGGATGTTATGTAAGAGTCATTGATTAATGTGTTTTGCATCGTATGCTTGCTTTGATCAAAGTGTATTTTGGGGCGAGTTGAAGGAGCGACGTAACAGTTTTTGCCTTCATGAATATTGGGTGGAGTTTTTTAAAGCTGTTATTATTGAAGGCGACAGGGAAGGGAGGTGTTTCAAGGATGTATGAGACCTTGGTGCTTTTTGGGAGAGTATGGACAACAAATTTAATTGAAATGCTGATTGTTTGGAGAGTTACTGGAAATTGCATTGGATTTTAGACTTGTTATATGGGCAGCTTCTGTGCCGTCGAGATGGGAGACAAGGAATGTCTTGTCATCGCTGTTTTGGAATGTTTCGTGGTGTGGTACTGGTCATGTTGATGATGGTTTCACAAGGCTTCTTTGATTGCATAACTTGAAAAAGGAAGTGTGTGATTGTCTTCAAGAAAATGAGGTTTTTGTGCTGTTGAGTGGGAGGATTGTTTTTTTAAGAAAACAGATTGTTATGATGATGTTATGTTTGCATGTGATGTTTGGTGGAATTGGTCGATCTAGAGTTGGTTTAATTCTATGTAATTCCATTCAGATGCAACTTTTGGTTGGTATTATCCATATGGTTGTTTGTATGTGGGGTTGCAAAGGAGAAATGAGTTTGGTAGTGGTTTTTCCAGTTTTGCTGCATCAAATGTTTCTGTTATGATTGAGAGTAGCGCGGTGAAGTTTTTTTGGAGTTATTGTTTAAAGTTTGGTGTTCAAATAAAGATAAAAATGTCCGTGGTTGCTGCACCATTCTTCAAGAGAATTGAAATTAGGATGTCCAGAGATGGATTTGTCTCTGTTTAGAAAGCGGATATGCTCGGTTACATGATGGACTTTGTAATTACGGTTACAGGTTTGAAAAGGACTGGTTTGTTTAAGGCAAGGTGGTGATTTTTGGAAGGGAATTTGGTGTGTTGTTGATGTGTTTCCTCAGGGAGTTCGTAAGCTTTTATGTGGAGCTAGGAGGTTTTTATGCTGGTTTTGTTTTTTGTGTTGAGCTTTGTTTAACAGATGGGGATATTGGGGTTGTGGTGGGAGATAGTTTGCTGTTATCATGTTGTGTTTGGGTTTTGGATTTTGGGAAAGGGTCATTCCGTTGGGGGAATGTTTTCATTTTGTTAGTACGTCAGCATTCTTGCAAATGCTGATTTTTGTTATTTCTTGATCGAGCAAAAAATATATATATATATATATTGTCGAAACCATTTTTTTTAAAACGGGAAATCGACTTTTGAAAACGAAAAGTTGGGAGTCGCCACCAATCGTTTTTTAATAAGGTGTGATTGGATCACCTCAAAACACGGTCGTTTTTAATAAATAAATAAATTTTCCAAAACAACGATTTTGGTCTGCGAAAATAGAAAACCGGTTCGAAAGTCAGTTACGTACGAGGAAGGATTAGCACCCTCGACACGCCCAAAATTGGTACTTAATCGATTAATTAAGTCCTAAATGTCGAAAATTAAAGATTTGGACAGAGTTCAGAATACAATCCTCCTTTTATTGGCTTTTAAAACATTTAGGTAAGTCAAATGTGTGTTAAAGACCATCTCACCTTGAGGTAAAACATTACATCCAGTACGTTAGGACATAACATTTTTTACCCTCAAATGTGATTTTACCTTTAAAACGTTCGTTTTAGCTTTAAGAGGATATTCGAATATTCAAAATAAACAAAGAAAGTGAAACCCAGTACGTTAGGGCACGATCCTTTGAATTCTTTAAATACCGAAATTGCCTTGTTTAAAATTTTTTAGAGTGAACCGGTAAAAGGATATTCTGATATTCAAAACAAACAAAGAAAGCGAAACCCAGTACGTTAGGGCACGATCCTTCGAATTCTTTAAATACTGAACATTGCCTTTAAATTAAAAACGAAGATAATGGTATGTCACATGCAAATAACATTACCATAATAACCTAAACGATGCATACTAACAATAAAACATAGTAGCAAAAAGGTTTAATGACAAATAAAAAAAATGGTAATGGTAACATATTAATAACGGTATAAACAAAAGAAATAAAACAATTATATAAATATATAAAACGGAAGATAATAGGAAAAATGATTCCTAATAATATACATATTAATAATAAGAAAATAGTTGAAATAAACAAAGTATAAATTTTAAAACGGATCTTTAAAAAATAATAATAATAATAGTCAGTATACGTATAATTAAGAAAAATAATTTAAAAAATAAACAAATAATAATACACAATATACAAGTAGAATAATATGGAGTCAATAATAATATATATATATATATAGATAGATAGATAGATAGATAGATAGATAGATAGATAGATAGATAAAGAAAGGATCTATAAAAAAATAATAAGGTGAAAACAATAATATATATACATATGGAGGGATAAAACAAATTAACAATATAAAAATCAAACTAATAATGCAAATGACTTGTTTAAAACGAGTTTTAAAAAAAGACTAATAGATGATAGAATAATAAAAGGAAAAAAAATAAATGAAACTAATAAAGAAAACATAAAATGAAATAGGTAAATAGTAATAATAATAGTAGATATAACCGTAATTATATAAAAACACGAAAAGTAAAAATATATATATACATTAGTAAGCTTAGTAATAGGTTTTAAAGAAATAAAAATATTGGATAAAAGAATGCTGAGAATATCTATTAAATAAGTTATAATAATATATTAATAGTATAGTAAAACGTAATAATATTAAAAAAGTGATAAAATAATAAAGTCATAGTAGTAAATAAAACTTAATGTGATAAAAATTGTACAAAGTTGATTAATTTAACAACATGATAATTAACAATGTCAATAAAATAACTAATTTAATAATAAAGTAAGCCAAATGGCTAAGAAAGGACTAAAATCGGCCAAAACAGAAATTTGGGACAAGTTTGAAAAAGAAATATAAAACATTGAAAAGATAGAAATCACGTATGATCAAAAGCACAATAAAACCAAAAAGTAAAGTGGCGCTATTCCTTTGCAATTAAAACCGAAAAACCAAAGGGTTGTCCGCCATTTTCTAAAGCAAAATTAAAACACCCTATTTACCAACTCATTTGTCGAAACGAAAAAAAACAAAGGGCTTTCACCCTTCTTCCTCTGCTAGGACCAAAGTGAAGCGCCCATCATCGCCGGACCACCACCAGATCTAGTGGCCGACATCGCTAATAGGGTTTCAACCCGCTTTAAAACACGCGTAAGTGTATTCATTTTTCCCTTTCTAGTACTATTTTGAGAAAGAAAACAAATCGAAACTTAAAAGGTGTGAGATCTCTGCGATTTTCCTCTGTGTCTTGTGGTATTTGTTCGTATATTCTCTTTTTTAAATTAAAAAAAAAAACGTAAAAAAAAATACACTATTTAAACGAGTTTATATAGCCTAATTTCTAACTACTTGTTGCGTGCTTGCTGGTGCCAAGTGGAGATCGCGGGGAGGTGGTGTGGCGCACGACTCGGAGTTGCGCTGACGCATGGAGCCCGGATTCAAAGCTTCATGCTACCGGCTTCCCGATGTCGGGTTTCTCATTTCCTTTTTTGTTTTATTGGTATTTGGGCTAGGTATTATGTGGGCTTGTGTTTTGTTTTGTATATTGGGCTGAGAGATGTGGGTTAGGTTTTGGGTAATCTGTTGGGCTTTGGGTTTGTTTTAAATTTGGTCCTACAGCTGCCCCTCTTTGCTCATTGTCGTGTAACGAGAATAGAGCAAAGATTTTAGGAGGACCAAATTTGCTTGGGTTGGCTGAGCCTTGTGTTCTTTGCCACAGCCCACCGCACTTCATTGCTTCAAAAATGCTCCTTTGTTGTTTCATATAAATGAGATTTGCCGAAATTTGATCTGCTCCGCTCTTGTTTGGCGAAGATAAGATCCGCTGTATCTGACCTGCTCGACTTTTGTTCAGTGGAAATAAGATCTGATATATTTAGCCTGCTTCACTTCTGCTCAGTGAAGATAAGGCTGATGATCTGAATTTGCTCCATTACCGATATAGGGAGACCAAAATTCGAATCTGCTCCGCTCTTGCTCAGCAAAGATAAGATTCATCAAAATTCGATCCGCTTCACCTCGCCGATGAAGATAAGATCTAGTATTTAGCCCGCCCACTCCTCGCCGGTGAAGATAAGGTCGATGATTGAATCGCTCCATCGCCGCAGACGCGGAGAGAAAATTCATCAAAATTCGATCCGCTCCACTCCCGCCGTGAAGATAAGGTCCGGTGTTTAGCCCGCCCACTCCTTTCCAGTGAAGATAAGGTCGGTGGTGAAATCGCCCGCTGCCGATACATGGAGATAAGACTTGTCAAAATTTGATCCGCTTCACTCCTATCGCTGAAGGTAAGATCTAGTCTATAGCCCGCTCCACTCCTCGCCGGTGAAGATAAGGTCGATGATTGGAATCTGCTCCATCGCCGGTACGTGGAGATAAGATTCATCAAAATTCGATCTGCTCCACTCCTGTCAGTGAAGATAAGATCTGGTGTTTAGCCTGCTCCACTCCTGCTCAGTGAAGATAAGGCTGATGATATTCGTAATCCTGCTACATTGTCCACTGGGGAACCTATCTGTAGCAAAGTGACATGCTTATGCCACGATTAATGTGAACCAAATGTTCCTAACTACATGTATTATGGATGTTAAATGCACAAAATGCAAAATGTCATGAGAATGATCCATTTTTAATTTTTGGGTTGTTATCGCTCGTTGTTTACTAAGGTAACATCCCTATCATATGCCTTATTGTTCAACTCGGTAGAAGAGGACTTGAAAATGCGGTTAATCCCTTATTTCCCACACATTTCTAACCCTTTTAAGCTTGGTGAGTTCTAAATAATTGTCCTGTTTCAGGTTCTCGTATTATTTAGAAACCTTTCAGAATAATATGCAAAACCTTCTTTTGAGAGTATTATTAGTTTATTAATTATTATTTCAATAAAAATACTCGAAAAAGATTATAATAATAGGTAGAACTGAAATTTATTTGAGTCAAAATTTGCGAAAGATGTATCAACAAAGAAAGCAATAATTGTTTGAGATACAAAAACAGATGAAAAGGAACAGAATAGGTCCTCTAGATTTCGTAGTTTGAGCTTCTCTGCATTTAACTTCTCGAGGACCTTTTAAACTTGGCATGCGCCGGAGGATCTATAGCATTTTGTTGATGCCCCAAGATGTAGCTTATCCCTCTTTGTCGATTCAAGTGTAGTGAGACCGCCGCTTGCCCCAATTTGGATCGAATTTGAATTGCCCTTTGGGTTTTCAACTCAAAACCCTTTGGTCTCAAGGCGCCTTTTACGGGTTTTCACCTTGGCCTCTCCTTTTTTTTTTTTGGCGCCTTTACGGGTTTTCACCTCGAGTGCTTCAAGCAAAATATCTTTTGATAGAATCCGAATTTATCGGGTTAGGCAAGCTCTTGCCATCCATCTCTGCTAGTATCAATGCCCCTCTAGAGAAAGCTTTTTTTACCATATAGAGTCCTTCCCAATTTGGCATCCATTTCCCCCTGAAATCTTTTTACATAGGGAGAATCCTTTTCAACACTAAGTCTCCCTCATGGAACACCCTAGGGCGCACTTTTTTGTTGTAGGCTCGCATCATTCTCCTCTAGTACATTTGGCCATGACGAATAGCCTTTAGCCTCTTCTATTCAATCAAGTTTAGTTGATCGTAACGAGATTAGATCCATTCTGCTTCGTCTAACTTCAACTCTGATAAAACTCGGAGAGAAGGGACTTCGACCTCAATAGGTAAAACTGCCTCCATCCCATAAACCAATGAGAAATGTGTTGCCCCGGTAGAAGTTCTGACAGATGTTCGATAAGCATAAAGGGCAAATGGGAGCTTTTCATGCCAATCTTTGTAAGTCTCCGCCATCTTCCCCACAATCTTCTTGATATTCTTATTAGCTGCCTCAACCTTCGTATTGTCTAAACCAAAGCACAACATAGCTTCTCAATTGGCGGATACCTCATTTCACACTCAGTAAATTTTTTACTGAAGTAATATATCGCTCTTTCTTTTCTCCCAGTCTCATCGTGTTGACCGAGCACACACCCCATCGAATTATCAAATACTGTTAAGTATAGTATCAACGATCTACCAGGGCTTGGTGGTGTTAGCACTAGGGGATTAGACAAATATTGTTTAACCTTTTCAAAGGTTTTTTGGCATTCATCATCCCATACCCCAGGATTGTGCTTTTTAAGAAGACGGAATATGGGGTCACACTTCTCTGTCAGTTGCGAAATAAACCGTGCGATATAGTTTAGTCTCCCTAGAAAACCTCGGACTTCTTTTTGAGTTCGTGGCGGAGGCAGCTCCTGTATAGCCTTGACTTTATCAGGGTCGACTTCTACTCCCTTCTCACTAACTACGAAGTCGAGTAACTTTCCAGACCTAGCTCCGAAGGTGCATTTTGACGGATTAAGCTTTAATTGGAATTTTCTCAACCTCAGGAACAATTTCCTCAACACTCGCACATGCTCCTCTTCCGTTCGGGATTTTGCAATCATGTCGTCAACGTAGACCTCAATTTCCTTGTGCATCATGTCATGGAATAAGGCTACCATGGCTCTTTGGTATGTGGCTCCTGCATTTTTCAGCCCGAAGGGCATCACCTTGTAGCAAAACATTCCCCATAAAGTTATGAATGTGGTTTTTTCCATGTGCTCAGGATGCATCTTGATCTGATTGTACCCTGAGAACCCATCCATGAAGGAGAACAATGAATAGCCTGCCGTATTATCTACTAGAGTGTCTATGTGAGGCAATGGAAAGTTATCCTTTGGGCTGGCCTTATTTAAATCTCTGTAATCTACACACATCCGTACTTTCCCATCTTTCTTAGGGACAGGGACGACGTTGGCCACCCATTCTGAATAATTGACCACCTGTAGGAATCCGGCATTAAACTATTTCTTGACTTCTTCCTTTATTTTCATTGCTACATCGAGTATCATCCTTCGGAGCTTCTGCTGAACTGGCTTGTACTCCTTCTTTGTAGGGACACGGTGCACTGCGATATCGGTACTTAAACCAGGCATATCCTGGTATGACCATGCAAAGACGTCCTTGAATTCTTGCAACAGCTCAATAAGGTTCTGTCTTGTTTTCTCGTTAACGCAAGTGCCAATTTTAACTTCCTTCCCCTCTTCCAGGGCCACAATCTCAGTAGTCTCTTTATGTGGCAGGATCTGTTCATCTTCTCGCTCCACCATCCTTAATAAATCGAGAGATAAACCACGATCTTCGTCCTCTTCAAAATCTTGAAATCCCTCAAAGCGCATATCTTGCTCAAAAGGATATTTCGGGCTCGTATCAGCATTACTCATGACGTTGACATCCGGGGGCCTATTATGAATATAAGAGAATACCAAAAGAAAACAAAATGAATAATTCCTTTGTATGGTATGATTGTGTATGACATGAAAAAGAAGAAAGAATAATTGCTCGAACCGATATATAAAAATGCATTTTTATTGAAAATAATAATGTTTAAACATGAGCCTATTTCACAAAAGATTCTTATTGTCCCTAGGCTAGAAGACAACAAGTGGGTTTTGAATATTACTCTGTGTTATCTCTAAAGATTACAGGAATTTCTTCTACAGTCCAATTATTCAAAACACTCCCAAGCTCATACGGGCAAATGCCTGATAAATTCCTTTCTATTGCTTCCTCTTCAAATGTGGCGTTGACGCTCCAAATTCCCATCATATCTCCGACCATTCCTTCTTTTATCCTCTCCTGTGCAGAATGAATAAACCCTCCAGATACAAATGTTTGGGAAATATGGGGGAAGCTCATCGGTTCCCACCTAACTTCTGTCCCACTCAATCTCGCTCTCTGCTGTTCCTGTTTCCTTTCAAACTCTTTCTTCACTTGGCTTGCATCTGGCCTGAATCCCAAACCGAAGCGATCCCACTTGCCAACCAAGACTGGTACTCTAACTTGTCCACGGAGGTGCTTCCCGAGTCCTCTGCCAGGTAACGCCCCTTTCCCAACTGTCAACTGCAGGCTCATTTTCGTAGCTCCTGATATCCTAGGTATCAGAATCCTGTTTCCTTCAGCTATAAACATTGCGTTTACAAACTCTAATGATCGAAATGAACATTCAACTGCTCCGTTGTCATTCTCTATGTAGGGTGCATCACTGGTAATTGACGCAATAATGTCCTCCTCCGCATTTATTGTTATTAGCCGACCCTCAGTAACCATCTTTAGCTTCGTGCAATGAGGATGGCATCGCCTCAAATTGAATGAATCCAAGGTCTTCCTAATAGACGCTTATAGGAAGGCTTAATATCCATCACGAGGAAATCTACCTCAAACGTGTTTGGGCCAATCAAGAGGTACTTCTATCCTTCCCATTACTTTCCTTTCTGTGCCATCAAATGCTCTTACTATGTTCTGACACGTCTTCATATGGGAACTGTCTATAGGTAAACGGTTTAATGTAGCCCACAGTAACACGTTCAATGCGGATCCATTGTCAACTAATACTCCGGGTAGCGTATACCCCTTGCAACGTGTAGTGACATGTAGAGCCTTAATAGACCCCCTACCCCCTGGTGGTATCTCATCATCGTTGAAGGAGATGAAATTGTCAGCGCTTATGTTGCCGACGAGACGGTCTAATTTGTTAACCGAAATGTCATCCGCAACATAGGTCTCGTTCAACACTTTCATCAATGCTTTACGGTGGACCTCCGAATTTAACAATGAGCCAATACCGATATACGATCCGGTCGTTGGTGTAGTTGTTCTACGACACTATACTCGCTGTGTCTTAGGAACTTCAAAAACTCCTTGGCTTCAGTTTCCATTACTGGCTCATTAACCTATGATTCTGATCCCTCTGCTTCTTTCTTAAACATGACGAGTTTCTCTTTTGCTGGTTCGACTTCTATGTTTGACGTGTTAATCGAACCCTCCTTCTCTGAAACTGTTATACTACAGTTATAATTCCAAGGCACCCTATGGCTATCTTTATAAGGGGAAGCTGTTGGCTTCTGAATTATAACTCTTGGTGTAACTCTTGCTTCTACTTCACTAACTCTGGGCTTCGAAATAATTATCACTGGACGACTGGCTCTGCCACATTCTTCACTCGACTCTCCTCCTAGAGAGCATACATCCTCCTCTTCGACAGACTCAAAGAACTCCAATTCCTTATTATCCATTAGACCCTGTACTAGGGCTCTGAACTCAATACAATCCTGGATCTCGTGATCTTTCTCATGATGGAACTCACAGTAGTTCCGTGTATCTTGGATTTTATCTCCCAACCCTTGCGGGACTAAACCTCTCTTCTGCATCTCATTCCAAACTAGCTTCAATGGGGTTCTTACATCCGCGATATTCAGCTTGACTTTCCTCCCCACATTCTCAATTATCGCGTTTACCCCTTTATCAGTATGACTGGGTAACGGATTTCCTGTACCAGGTGTATCATCAAATTTTAGAACACCTGTTTTGATAAGCCTTTCCACGCACCTTTTGAATGAGGTACAGTTTTCTATCGAGTGCCCCGTAATCCCTGCGTGGTATTCGCACTGAGCATTCGCATCGTACCACTTAGGGTATGGGGGCTGCAACGGCTCTAAGTGGAAAGGAGCCACTACATGTGCATCAAACAGACTTTTGTACAACTCCCTATATGTCACTGGTATGGGAGTAAATTGAAACTTCTCTGTATTCTGTCTCATGTTAGGCTCCCGCCTTGGTGAGGCCTGCTGGTCTGTGACTATCACCCTTGACTGACTAACAGTGGCCAGTTTTGCGTAACCTGAGCTTACATTACCTACTTCATTCTCTCTTTTCTTCGGGGCTGACCTTCTCGTGTTTTCCCCGACTTCTATCTTACCTGATCTTATGGCATTTTCTATCATTTCGCCAGACATTACTATGTCTGCAAAGCTCTTGGTTGCGTTACCTAACATATGAGTAATGAAAGGCGCCTTCAATGTATTGATGAAGAGCATGGTTGTTTCTTTTTCTAGCAACGGTGGTTGGACCTGTGTAGCGACCTCTCTCCATCTCTGAGCATACTGCCGGAAGCTTTCGCTTGGCTTCTTCTCCATATTCTGGAGTGTGATCCGGTCCGGTGCTATATCTGTTATATGGCCGTACTGCTTCATGAAGGCCTGAGCTAGGTCCTTCCATGACTTAACTTGGGTACGAATCAACCGATTGTACCATTTGGTCAGCAATTTCACCAAACCGTCTCAAAAAATGGTGAATCAACAACTGATCATTATTGACATGAGCCGTCATTCTCCGACAAAACATCGTGATGTGAGCCTCAAGGCAACTAGTTCCGTTGTATCTTTCAAATTCTGGCATTTTGAACTTGGGAGGTAATACCAAATCTGGGACTAGACTCAACTCTCTGGCATCCATTCCGCAGTAATCATCAACACTTCCTAACGCCTTGAACTTCTCCACCAACTATTTATATTGGTCCTCCATTTGTTTGGGCAGTTCTATTTTTTCTTTTTCCAACTCTGCTGCGTCGTCGAAGTCAGGGACCTGGGGGTTTGCTAGATTATCCTTAGGGTTGGTGCCCGATCCCGCTGGGAAGTTTACTGGTGCCGAGGTACCAGTTTGATAAAGAGGTTGGACATTAACAGACACCCTTGGTGGTTGTGTTTGCATGTTTGTTGGCGCAAAACTTGTAGGACAAGCGGAATCCTCATTGTCATTTCTCGTGTCAACCATAGGGCCTTTTCCTTTGTCAGACCCTTCTTTAAACAACTGTGTTAGCTTGCTTATCATGTTATTTTGTGATTCTAGCATGTTTCTCTGGGACTCCAGCATTTGGTCTCTCATTTCCTGCTGGATCTTATCCAGCTGCTCTTGCATCTAAGCCTGCAGTTGCTCTTGCATTTCCTTTTGCATTTGCTCAAACCTCTGATCCATATCCTTTGTCTTCCTTCGTGTGTAGTACCAGTGTTCCAGGGCAACTAGATAAATGGCCACTAATTAATAAGGTTCTTTTGTGTACATGATGTTATGCGATGCAATGTAATGCAAATGCATGGCATGAATGCAAAAAGAAGACGTCGATTCGAATTCAATTTCATTTAGAAAACTTCGCTGAAAAACAAAATCTTTTACATAAAATGAATTACATATACGGTCTTGCCCTAACACCCAAAGCTTTTACTTTCCTAAGAAGGCAGGCTAACTCTCGCCCCCGATCTGATTCTAACTCATATTTAACTCCTAGCACATCTGCTTGGACCGCCAAAGTCTGTAAATGATCAGCCACCTCTCGTATCTGAGCTATAGCTTCACCCATTAAGTAATCCCGATCTCGGACCTGATCTTGAGATCGGTGAAGTTGCTCCCCTAGTTGCTCATTATTTGCTTCCAATAATTCAATTTGATTCTCACAGTTCTGAAGTGTAGCTTCAGGTTCTTCTACTTTCCCCTTCAAATTCTCGATCTTACTTAGACAAGCTCTTAATTCAATTACTGAGTTACGACACCGATGTTGCTGTAGTACCGTTTCTAACTCCTCCACCTGAGCTCTTAATATCTGTTTTTCATTCTGGCTATCGTCCAAACTCTTTTTACAAGTGACTTCTCGAGCCTGAGCATCGTGGAACTTTCTTTCCCACCAATCGGCCCTAGCCTTTTCCTCTTGGATTTCTTGCCTCCAATTGCTCGACGTTTTACCCAAACCAAAGATTTCTCATTGACTTATGCAACGCTTGTAATCGTCTTTAAACCGCCTAGGTCCTCCTCAACTTCTCTCTTTCTTTTCTCAAATTCTCACCGGATTTTGAACATCAACATCCAACTTTAAGTACACTTTTTCCTCCTCCAACTGTTCTATTTTCCTTTCTAACTCTGAGGTTTTCTTTTCGAAGTCTTGCTTTATGATTTCCAATTCGGAGGGAACCACTCGCAGATATTCCTCTATCGGTCGAGCTTCTTCTAAATTTGGCCTCGGGATATTATCGTTAACCCTTCTACTCCACAATTCGTTATATTCAGGAGTTGCCATTGGATTCACAGCAACTCCCTTTATCCGGCAAGTTTGGTTCCAGGCATTATAAATCTCACGGCTATTTTTCTTGGAGTCTTTCTCCCCATATGAGAACCCACTCTAAGCTAGCCCCTGCGTCATCGATATAAATTGTCTTGATCTATATTGCCTCAATACCAGTAAAGGGGCGTATCCAACGGCTCCCCAAATCCCCAACAAAGGGACCCAATCATAACTCCCATATCGGTAGAGAATCTCATCAGAAACCATCCAAGGGGCCTTCCATTCGATATCTTCCTCTTGGAGATTTTGAAGTATCGCCATCCATTTTTCCTTTGTTATGCCATCTTTTCTCGATATGGTCACTATCTCCTTCAAAGGTGAGTAATCTCCGAAAAAAGGTCGGTAAGAGGCCTTTTCTACCTTCCAAAAGTGGCTATGAAACCATACTAACAAAAGTTGTACACACCCAATAAATCTGCCTTCCCCTGACCTCCGACATACACTCAAAGATCTGAAAGTCTCCGCCAGGATTGCAGGAACTGGAGTGACACCTTTACCTAATCGATCAAATAGATCGGCAACTGCTTCATCTACATGCCTTAACGCTTTAGGGAAAATAACCAAACCATAAATGCTCAGGGCGAAGACATCAACTCTTTTCTTCATGTCAGGGTGAGTCTGGATCAGATCTCTCAAATTTTCCCAAGGGATGCACTTTCCACTGCCTTTCTGCTAGACCCGAGCCTCAACCCACTGTTCACTCATCCCAGTGATGTTCATCAACCTCTTTACAAAGGTTGGGGTATTGACAGCTCTAGAATAAATCTTATCAACTTGAAACCTCGGACAACGAAGCAAGGCTGTATATTCCTCGACAGTAGGTGCTAGATCCACCCTTCCAAAAGTAAAACAACTGTAGGCGAAATTCCAAAATTGAGCCATGGCGCGGAACAAATACCTATCTACCTTAACATCGAGAAGATAAGGAATATCACCATAATTACAGTAGAGTAGCTGCTTCATCTCATCATCCCAGTGACTCCATAATTCTTTCAACTCCTGAAGATCGTTCTGAACCACACTAATGCGAGTAAAGTCCCATAACTCTGACGTGCACTCCTTTGTCAAACTGTCACCTTTCTCTAACTGTGCATTCTCCGACCATCTTTGGACAAACGCGTTGTCTTTCACTTTATCAAGGAATTCGTTCTTCATGGCAAAACTTTCTATTAGTAATCGAACCGTATATCGACACCTCCTTTTATGATGAAAATGATATGCAAACACTATTAAAGAAAGAAGTAAAAGCACAAGTCAGAATCATGCATAAGAATATAAATCAAAGCAATCAATAAATTAGCCAAAGCCTATTCGAAAAACCACTAGGACTAGGTGTAATTCTACCTAAGGCGGGTTCCTACAGCTTACTATATGTGATTTAGTTCTAGTGTAAAGGTACCTGAACCAGCAGATTCCTCGACCCTCGCCCATTATAGGTTCATATAGATCAAGTTCGGTTCAGGGGAATACATTTTCTTATGCCCGTACGGAGGTGAAAACCTCACGAAGACATAAGTACGGATGTATTCCAGAAGCGATCCCCTAGCCCATGCGGAGGTAAAAACCTCACGAAAGCATAGTTTCTCACTCCCACTTAAAAGGCGCGACCACAACGGTCATGCAAAATGATGCAAGAATTTATCAAAAGACTCGACAAATAAAGTAAAACCCACATGATAAAAACTGACAAAAACACAGAAAATACAATGAGAGGATCGTAGATTTAAAAACCAAATTTCCAATTTCTGACAATAAGATAGAAAACAATCAATTTACAGCTCGACTAGTAAAGTCCCCAGTGGAGTCGCCATGCTGTCGAAACCATTTTTTTTAAAACGGGAAATCGACTTTTGAAAACGAAAAGTTGGGAGTCGCCACCAATCGTTTTTTAATAAGGTGTGATTGGATCACCTCAAAACACGGTCGTTTTTAATAAATAAATAAATTTTCCAAAACGACGATTTTGGTCTGCGAAAATAGAAAACCGATTCGAAAGTCAGTTACGTACGAGGAAGGATTAGCACCCTCGACACGCCCAAAATTGGTACTTAATCGATTAATTAAGTCCTAAATGTCGAAAATTAAAGATTTGGACAGAGTTCAGAATACAATCCTCCTTTTATTGGCTTTTAAAACATTTAGGTAAGTCAAATGTGTGTTAAAGACCATCTCACCTTGAGGTAAAACATTACATCCAGTACGTTAGGACATAACATTTTTTACCCTCAAATGTGATTTTACCTTTAAAACGTTCGTTTTAGCTTTAAGAGGATATTCGAATATTCAAAATAAACAAAGAAAGTGAAACCCAGTACGTTAGGGCACGATCCTTTGAATTCTTTAAATACTGAAATTGCCTTGTTTAAAATTTTTTAGAGTGAACCGGTAAAAGGATATTCTGATATTCAAAACAAACAAAGAAAGCGAAACCCAGTACGTTAGGGCACGATCCTTCAATTCTTTAAATACTGAACATTGCCTTTAAATTAAAAAACGAAGATAATGGTATGTCACATGCAAATAACATTACCATAATAACCTAAACGATGCATACTAACAATAAAACATAGTAGCAAAAGGTTTAATGACAAATAAAAAAATGGTAATGGTAACATATTAATAACGGTATAAACAAAAGAAATAAAACAATTATATAAATATATAAAACGGAAGATAATAGGAAAAATGATTCCTAATAATATACATATTAATAATAAGAAAATAGTTGAAATAAACAAAGTATAAATTTTAAAACGGATCTTTAAAAAATAATAATAATAATAGTCAGATACGTACAATTAAGAAAAATAATTTAAAAAATAAACAAATAATAATACACAATATACAAGTAGAATAATATGGAGTCAATAATAATATATATATATATAGATAGATAGATAGATAGATAGATAGATAGATAGATAGATAGATAAAGAAAGGATCTATAAAAAAATAATAAGGTGAAAACAATAATATATATACATATGGAGGATAAAACAAATTAACAATATAAAAATCAAACTAATAATGCAAAATGACTTGTTTAAAACGAGTTTTAAAAAAAGACTAATAGATGATAGAATAATAAAAGGAAAAAAAATAAATGAAACTAATAAAGAAAACATAAAATGAAATAGGTAAATAGTAATAATAATAGTAGATATAACCGTAATTATATAAAAACACGAAAAGTAAAAATATATATATACATTAGTAAGCTTAGTAATAGGTTTTAAAGAAATAAAAATATTGGATAAAAGAATGCTGAGAATATCTATTAAATAAGTTATAATAATATATTAATAGTATAGTAAAACGTAACAATATTAAAAAAGTGATAAAATAATAAAGTCATAGTAGTAAATAAAAACTTAATGTGATAAAAATTGTACAAAGTTGATTAATTTAACAACATGATAATTAACAATGTCAATAAAATAACTAATTTAATAATAAAGTAAGCCAAATGGCTAAGAAAGGACTAAAATCGGGCCAAAACAGAAATTTGGGACAAGTTTGAAAAAAGAAATATAAAACATTGAAAAGATAGAAATCACAGAAGGATCAAAAGCACAATAAAACCAAAAAAGTAAAGTGGCGCTATTCCCTTTGCAATTAAAACCAGAAAAACCAAAGGGTTGTCTGCCATTTTCTAAAGCAAAATTAAAACACCCTATTTACCAACTCATTTGCCGAAACTGAAAAAAAACAAAGGGGCTTTCACCCTTCTTCCCTCTGCTAGGACCAGTGAACGCGCCCATCATCGCCGGACCACCACCAGATCTAGTGGCCGACATCGCGCAATAGGGGTTTCAACCCCGTTTTAAAACACGCGGTAAGTGTATTCATTTTTCCCCTTTCTAGTACTATTTTTGAGAAAGAAAAACAAATCGAAACTTAAAAGGTGTGAGATCTCTGCGATTTTCCTCTGTGTCTTGTGGTATTTGTTCGTATATTCTCTTTTTTAAATTAAAAAAAAAAACGTAAAAAAAAATACACTATTTAAACGAGTTTATATAGCCTAATTTCTAACTACTTGTTGCGTGCTTCTTTGTGCCAAGCGGAGATCATGGGAGGTGGTGTGGCGCACGACTCGGAGTTGCGCGACGTGCGGAGCCCGGATTCAGGCTTGCGGCGCTGGCTTCCCTGATGCTGGGTTTCTCATTTCCTTTTTTGTTTTATTGGTATTTGGGCTAGGTATTATGTGGGCTTGTGTTTTGTTTTGTATATTGGGCTGAGAGATGTGGGTTAGGTTTTGGGTAATCTGTTGGGCTTTGGATTTGTTTTAAATTTGGTCCTATATATATATATATATATATATATATATGGAAATGGGAGCTTTATTTCCTAAATGAAATAAGCATGTTCATTGTCAACAAAAAATATTATTTCGTAAAGTGTAAAGACAAAGTAAGAAGTGGGAAGCAAGACGACAGCACAGCGATCGATGCATTTAGTATTGTCGATGACTATTATTTTCATACCCGACAAAATCTTACTTTGTAAGGGATGTATCTGTATGCCTCCATTCAATATATTGAATAATATTTGATTAATTGTTAACGTATGAGGTTTATGTACTATCAATAATTAAAGTAAAAAAGTTTTAAAAATTTAAATTTAATCATAAATTTTGGAATGATTACATTATATTAATTTATAATTTCATAATTTTTAAAAGAAATTTTGAGGCCAAGGTTATTGCATGTAGAGTAGTGGTTGATTATGAACAATAATGAAGTTAGAAAATTATTTTAAGGGATTAAAGATGAATTATAAAGTATTGAGGACTAAAATACAATTTTATCATTATAGTAACATATAATTTGTGAGACTTGTAACTATTTTGATGGTGATTTCATTTTTATGTGAATGGGTATACAAGTTTAAATCTTAAAAAATATGAAAGGATTTTTAATTTAGCAAGTGGTGCTTCATTTATTGTGATAAAATATTTAAAGTTGCGACAAAATAATAACTTGTCATATTTGGATGATTGAAAATTTATTGAATCGTATCTTTGGGTTAAGTTGATATTGTGGAATGAATCAAACCTATCAATGAAAACCAATTCACTTGGAAGAGCTTATTTAGAAGGTTGGATCGAATTAGATCGTGTGGATTAAGTCTCTTTGATTAAGGAGGTTGGATCGGATTGGAACTTTGAAGACTTAGCTGCCAACAATTCATGTTTACCTTGGTTGTTAATATTATATTGTATTATTCTATTTTAATTGTTGTTTAGTAAGGATTGTGATAATCTTCATTATGTTAGCAAGTCTCGAAAACTCTATATAATTGAGAGACTTGTATAGGTTGATGTATTGATTATTGAGAGCACTTATCTATTCGAGTGATGAACATTATTTGTGAGAGTACATTTGTGATTGTAAAACCTTTGTGTTGTGGTTTTACAGACTAAGTTCTTAGGGGGAGAATTTAGTGGTAGTGATCTAGTCATCGAAGGTACAAGAGTGAGTGTAACGTCCCTAAAACCCCTTGAAAATAATAGTACTAATACAAGATGACATGTGTTAGAATTTTCGAATGAAATAAAATAGGAATTATTAGAGTCAGTAGAGAATGTAATTGGATACTAGAAGAAATTGAAAAGACTTGCTTATTGAGAGAAATAAATTTGAGGTACCAGTTAAATTGTATTGAAGTGAAAAGTGATGGGGTCAAAATGTGAATATTCAAAAGCTAAGGGGTTAACTGTAAATACAAAAAAGTTGAAAAACCAAAATTGTAAATACTCCAAAAATCCTTATAAACAAAATTTATAAACGGAAACAAAATTGAATAAATGGTATAAGGAAATAAATCATAATTTACCCAAATAAAATGGGGATTCAAGGAGCAAGGAGGCAATCAACCTTGCCTATAAATACCCCTTCATTGGCCTTAAGGAGGCGACCAACCACCCCACCTAGCGTGTATGATTATAAGCAAATGAATTAAGTTTGGAAGAGTTTTTCTTTTATAGGAACTTTTAGAAGAGATTCGATGTGACTAAAAGCATTTGGATTGTGGGACCACTCAATCTCTTTATTGTTAATAAATCAAACCTGTCGTGTCCAATTTGACATCAAACTTTCGACTTTGATTTTGTTTTTTTAATGGTAAATATTATAAATGGTAATTATTCTAAAAAAACTCACAGATTAAGATTTTTCTATTATAAAAATGATCCTATTATAAAAAGATAATTATTTAATATAATTTTAATTTCATAAATGGATTAAAAATTGTAATCTGTTCTTTTTATGTGTGATGTATATATTAATTTGTTAATTGAGTCTTAATTTAATTGATATGATTATTTTTGTCGCGTGTATTAAAGCGCATTATCCTCCTATTTATGAGTTAAGAAAGAACTATGAGTAATTTTAAATATTGTCTTAAAAAAATTAGCTTTACGAGTAATAAAAAGTTTAATTGAGGTTGGTGTCCATCCTGACTTTAGTCAATAATGGCTCTTTTAGATTATGCAATAACACAATTATTTCATACCCTATGTAAATATATTCAACAATAGCTCATGAATGATTTTTCCCCTTTTCTTCCTCAACCATACCTTAGAATTTATAGAAAATGTGAAGGGAACTGGCCAACAGGTTTTTGTTTGAAGTCGTCGCCGGTGGGTGTCAACATATTCATTTAAAAGAAAAAAAACTCAACACACAGGAGTTGAGTTACTGTTGTATCATGTCTACTCCCTATTTGTAACAGTAAAATACAAGATTCTTGAGAGAGATTTTGGAAAATTATCAAGACAACACCTCGATATCCATTAGTGTTGAGTTTAGATATTATCAGTTCATGTGAATGATCAGATAATAGATACAATTCAACAAATAAATTAAAACACTGCATCCTTAAATATTAAGAATAAATTTAAAGTTAACATATGATAAGTTATAATATTGCTATATAAAATATAAAAGACGATCCATATAAGATGGAAAAGCATGGTGATCATCATTAATGCTTATGAGAAAAGGCTAGTGGAAGCACTGTGATTAGCATCCAAGAGTTGGTGTTTAATAGAGGAAACTGACGCTTTTTTTTTTTTTTTACAAGGTCGTTTTATGGTTTCTTAACGTTACATCCCGTTTAGATGTCAGAGCGGCCAAAAAGCCAAGTCTGCGAGCAATATATGCTAACCTCCTAGAGAAACCCTTTGTAAAGAATCCTTATGTCTGCAACTTGTCTGATAAATAAACCCACTCATTGATCGTTTCTTTAAGTCTCAATTATCACATCTTATCTAAAATTATCAAGGCACGTTATCGCATCATTTTACAAGCCTATAGCATCAGATCTCTTGTTCACTTTCTCCTAACCCACTAATACACATGGCACATCAGAAAAAAGGACAACATATATATAGGGTTTGAGGCCTAAGGTCAAGGACAGACAACCCTATATATCTTTCCTACCACCACACTCTAAGCTCCACCTTTTACTCTTAATCTCCACGCTAGACTAAATAGGGTCAACCACTCATTTCCGTCACTTTTTTTTTTTTGTATCAATATCAGAATGTTAAAGCTCTCCTTAAATAATCATTGTTTATCAATTTAGTTTCCTCAATCAGTTGGGTGCTTAAGACTGCTTAAAGATCTTTGATTAAATTAATATCAGCTTTAATTATATTCCACAAGTTCAATCATTAACATATAATATATATAGTAAACAAACCTGATGATTTAGATCATTGGAATTTGGAAGTTGTTTCAACTTGAAAAAGTATGCAGATTAAAGTGAACTTTTTTTTTGTCATCATCACGAAATTTCTTGAAATGAAAGACGATCCTTCCGTGAAAATGGAAAGTGCCGTCTGCTTTAAAAGAACTATCATGGAAATCCAATATCTGGCACTAACGTCTAATGAGATTAAAGTTAAAAAGAAAAGTGCATACATATATGAAATATAACCCATATATAATATATTATTGAGAAATATTGAATGCAGTGATAAAATATTGTATTCTTAAAAAAAGAATATAGATATTAGTAGAGACAATCTGAATTCCAAATATGAACAAATATATTATCAATAGTTTTAGCGGTCTAGATTTTGTAAATCAAAAGTAATGGTGAAATAGTCATGACAATGAAAGCTGTGAAAAGAAATACGAATCTAGTTTATTCCATTTTTTCTTTGTTAAATCACATAATTATATTGCAAATAAAGCAACAAACCCTGGCTAGATACAGATAATTTATACTTTAGTAATTTCTTATATAAAGATTCCTATAATTTCATTTGAAAATACATTGTTGATATATATGGGCAGGGCTAAGTCAAAATAATATTTTAGAGGGTCGAATGAAATTTTAATTTTTTATAATCTATATGTTTATAATTTTAAAGTATTAAAATGAATTTTTATAATTTTAGGAGGCCAAAGTGTAATTTTACCTTTACTAATTTAAAATTTTAAAAAAATTTAAAGGACCTAAATGATAAATTTTCATTTTAGGAGGGGCTGGGGCCCATGCCAGTCCCCCAGAATCGCCTCTGTATAAGGGAGTAACTTGCTTATATTGGTGTAAAATATAAGTAGTTTTTGCATTTTTTTGTAACTTTTTGTACGATTGATATTTTAACAATTCAACATTTGAATTTATCAAAATATTTGTACTTGTCGTGCATGTAATTTTTTGAATAGATCTTGTATCTCTATCATAATAGTCTAAAATTTTGTTTATATCAATAAATATTCAACAGTTGAAATTTTTTTTTTAATCTAAAACGAATAGTAGAAAATTTTAATTTATGTCAAATTTGACAATCTACATAAATGGATCAGGAAATATGATGGTTAAATTATTAAAATATCAACCGTATAAAGAGATATGAAATGGTATAAAACCACTAAAGTAAAACTATTTTAATTTTACACCCTTTCAAATATTTTTATACTATTAATATTTTAATCAAAGGCAATTCTAGGAGGGGCTAGCATGGGCCCCAGCCTCCTTAAAATGAAAAATTACCATTTAGGCCCTCTAAAATTTTTTAAAATTTTAAATTAATAAAAGGTAAAATTGTACTTTGGCCCCCCAAAATTATAAAAATTTGATTTAATCATTTAAAAATTATAAAGATATAGACTATAAAAAATTAAAATTTCATTCGGCCTCCCTACAAAATTGTTCTGGCTTCGCCCTTGGTTTTAATAATCTAACTATCATATTTCATATTCTGTTTACATAGATAATGCATGCCAAATTTGACGTAAATTTAAAATCTTGACTATTTGTTTCATGTAAAGAAACTTTCAATCGTTTAATACATATTAAAATATATAGTATTTTAGATCAATATGATAGATATATTGAATTGGTTTAAAATATATAGTAATTTAGTTTTACACAGTGCAAGTAAATCTCCCACAGAATCAAATAATTAAAGTCAGAAAATAGAAGAATAATTACTTACATACATGATTTATACAAACAAACTATTTATTTTGCTGAGCATTTTATTAACGAAGAAGGTTACATACTGGTAAAAGCTTGAAAAAGCATAGAACAAAGTTCAATGTAAGTTCAAACCAAGGTGACAATTAACCCTACATGAACTATATATATTGTGAGATAAAATAACATAACAGTTAAAGCATCACTTCCTAATGAACACTCGAACATATATATATATATGGATATAGATATACCATATATAGATATGTATAGCAAATTTATTGAAGATAGGGTTAGAAAAGATTGATTCATTTTGGTGGTGGGCAACGGCCAGTTACGGGGATGTTTCCTTTATGGTTACAGCCTATGACTGGTGCCGATGAATGATCGTGAGGAACCACACGACCAGCAGCAGCTAACTGCCAAGCAAAGATCATTAGCAAAACCATAGAAAACACTTTGAAGATCATTATGGAACGGTAAGCCGCCATTGGAGCAGGTTGATGATAAGATGAGAAGAATATATAAGGAAGAAAATGTTTATATATAATAGTTGTAAGTATATTTTTGGGTTCCTAGGGTTTTTTAGAGTGGGATGAAAAATGGAGGAGGAAACTAGGGTTTATATAGAGAGAGAAAAAAAAAGGAGGGTGAACATGCATGAATATGAAATGCAAGTTTTTTGGAATGAAAAAGTCAAATTCAATTTTTTTTGGAGATTATTTTTTGACCTTTGAATTTATGGAAAATTACCTTTATGGGCGACTTTGACCATTTATTTAATCTCAGGTTTTAGAACCAATTAACAAGGCTTCGAAGAAAGAAACACGAAAAGGAAGAAAGATGAAGTAGGCTCCTTTTTTTTAATATTGCATGTCATAAACGGTAAAACTTTCCCATCTGTGACCATATATATATAATGACTTTCAGCACGAAGTAAGAATTTTATTTTTGGAAGCTCAAAATTTAATTATAAAATTTTAAAAAATTAAAAGTATAATTTTGTATATGTTTGTTATTTTAAAATTTTTAAAGAGATTAAATTAATTTTAAAAGACTACAATGAGAATTTTTTATTTTAGGGAGGACTAGGGCCTTCTTTGACCCCTAGTGTTATCTTTGTCTCGTAGATGACTATATATGTGATATTTATCTAATATATCGAGGATAGAAGTTTTAAATTTTATAAGTTAAGTTAAGATCATCATTCATTCAGAGCTGAATTAGAAAATTTTTGAGGAACAGATTTTAATTAGTTATATATTTTATAAAAGTTAAAATATAATTTCAACATTTTAATAATATATATCTTTGTAATTTTAAAAAATTAAATCAAAATTTTATCATTTTGAAAGGAGCAAAGTGTAATTTTGTCATGTACTAATTTAAAATCTATAAATTTTAAAGAGCCAAAACTAAGACATGTGATAATTTTTATTTTTTATTTTTGATAATTGAGAGGAATGGAGTTGTTTGGGATCGAAATTAAACTTTCATACCGATGAAAATTATATCACTAATGTATTAGATAATAGTTCATGTGAATGCATTTTATTTTATTTTTGCTTTATTCAAAACAAAACAACATTCAAAGGAACAACTTACAAACACCATAATGAAACATTTCTTATAATTTAAAAACAAATACTCGACATCAAAACTAATTCTCATCACCAAATTTTAAACATGTGAATGCAATTATGCATGTGTATATATGTTGATGATGACAAGGTTTGTAAAAATAATTGCTATCTATAATTAATTGCTATTTAATAAATAAGATAAATGATAACTTTTTAATTACACTTAAAAATTCTATCACTAGTATAAAAGTTTCTACCACTAGTATATCACATTATATTTTTCTTGGTACATATTATCATATTATATTTAATTACAGAGATAACATAGCCATAATACATCAAATTTATTTTAAGAAAAAGGAGGAGGAGAAAACACCTTGTAGAATCAAAGATGATCCACATGGAAAGGCAAAGAGTTGAACTCAAATATGTACATGCACTTTCAAATCCATTTTGTCACTAATGTACTAATTATCATCATCATCGAGAATAACTAAAGATTATTAACCGCCATTATCGAGAATAAAAATTCTACAACTAGTATAAAAGCTTCTACCACTAGCGTATCATATTATATTTAATTACAAAGATAACATACCCATGATACATCAAAATTATTTTAAAAGAGAAAAAGGAAAAGAAAAACACCTTTCACAATCAAAGATGAGATCCACTTGGAAAAGGAAAGAGTTTAACTCAAATATTGCATGCAGGGATGGATACAGGATTTTACTTTAAGGGTATGAAACTTTTAAATTTGAATGATTTTTTTTTTAAAATAATAAAGTGTCAATTTTTTTCAGATATTTTTTTATCAAACAAATCAATTTAATATTTTTAAAAGCATGAATAATTTAATTGTAAAAAATTAAAATAAAAAAGTTACAAGATACATAAGAGTGAGTGGATTCTATATCAATCAACACGAAGTATGAGACAAAATTAATAGTAAAGATACCTGCAATGACATTGGACACATTCCTCTCTTCACAACCCCTAACAACATAATAAGAGCGGGTTGTCTAGCCTCGATTTGGTTTGCACCAATTGCAACAACATTTGTGGCCTTATTTTGGTTTTGGCCTCTCGAGGTAACTAACCCTCTATTTGATTCTGGGCCTGATTTTGGGTTGCAGCTTGCGTCTGCTTAGTTTTATGAAGACAATCTTTAATTCAACTGACTCACAATTGAAACAAGCACCCAATTTTCTTTAGTACTCACCCAGGTGGTGCTTACCACAGTGCGCACAGTTGGTAGTCTTATCTCCCAGTTTAGCCACAACATCCCCTTGTTGCGGTCTATTCTCTTTAGTTGGTTTTCCAAGATGAGAGTTTGAACCAGTGGACCCAGAATCTCTCTTAGACGAGACCTTACTTTTCTCCTGTTGTTTGTTATTCACTTGCTTAATTTTCTCTACGATTTTGGCATTCTCCACTAGGGTCTCAAACACTCATTGTTGGTGTGGAGCAACTTGTACCTTAAGATCAAACCGTAGCCCGTTTTTAGATCTTACGCATTTATCTTGCTCCGTGACAACCATTACCTGAGTATAACGGCTAAGACTAAAAAATTCATCCTCATATTCCATACAGATTTGCCTCCACTCGAGCCTACAGGCCTACACATAGCTCGTGCCAACATACTTCTTCTAGAAGGCCTCTTGAAAATATTCCCAGCTAATACGATCAACCTATGTGCTGCTAATAGCAGATTGCCACCAATGATAGGTCTCCTCTCTAAGTAAGGACACAATGTTTAACACCCTTAACCTTTATCTGTCACCGGAACAGGGTTACCGAGCATTACCAGACCTTACGGACTAATTATGAATATTTCATTACCTTTATTATACAAATCAAGAATCAACCATATAACTCATATCGTCCCTTAGATGGGCCCTGGAGGCCCAAAATACACCTTAGAAGTGAATCGGGACTAAACCGGACACTCAGTGAATTTTTTCCAAAATCTTAAAATTTTTCTTAAGATCAGGGGACATACGCCTATGTGGCTCACACGACCAGGAAACACGCCTGTGTTTTAGGTCGTGCGGGCATTCGATGTGAGGCACACGACCGTGTTGCAGCCCTGTCCTTACCTGTGTAACTCTCTGACTTGGGTCACACAGCCAACCACACATTCGTGTGCTAGGCCATGTGCAAAGTGTAGGGGCCACATGGCCAAGTCACACACCCGTGTGCTAGGCCGTGTGCTAAAACCTGGGCATTCTGTTTCGAAATTTTAAGGTGCAGGGGACACACGGCCAAACCACATACCCGTGTGGACGAAAATAGGCCATTTTAGGGCCGCTTTTCTTACCCCATCTTGCTATCAACCTATGCACAACCAATTCCACATGTATAAGCTATAACAAAATCTTTAAACAACCAATTTTTATGATATTTTGATCATATAATCACTTATATTTTAACAGTCTAAGCTAGAACATAATTTAATTCACATATACAACCACCTATATTAACATGCTTTATTAATTCATTCATTGCCCATACTAACACTTATACCAAACATGACAAACCACACATATATAAGTTGATAGGAAACATAACCAAAATGTAATTTTTAACATTTGCATAACCATTTCAAACCCTATATGCCATATAAAATATAGTAAGCTTAGCAAAATTCTACCAGCAAGTTGGATAGTGTGATTGGATGTGTTGATCCGACCTCCTGACTTCTCGTAAATCTACAAGGAATATTAAACAACACAAATAAGCTTACTGATTAGTAAGTTCATTAGGTTAAATATTGATGTTACCGAACTTAATATAATAAATTAAATTGTAAATAAATCATATTCTCCCTGTCAAACACAACAAAAATCGATGAACACACTTCCCTCAAATCAATATCAATAAAAATCGACAAATCTTTCAATTTCAACCACATAAGTCTTTTAGCAATTCTTATTGAATCGAAGAACGACTTACAAATATGAGTACATCGCTTTCTTTGTGCCATAGTCCAACTATAGTCTTACATATGCATTGCCATGGCCCCGCCATGGTCTTACATTCGTAGTGCCATAACCCATTTATGGTCTTATCACCAGAATGCCATAACCCAGCTATGGTATTACATATAAACACTGCCATCGTCCAACCATGGTCTTACGTTCATAAAGCCATAACCCAGTTATGGTATTATTCGTCAATTCATCCTTTACATTAATGCCATAGCCCAGCTATGGTCTTACATATAAATACCGCTATGGTCCAAACATGGTCTTACATTTATAGTGCCATAACCCTGTTATGGTCTTATCCGTCAATTCATCTTTAGCCACAAAACGATTTTGTACTCCATCCACTGTTCTACTCAATTTAAACATTCAATTCGATTTCACAGTTTAATAATAATTTTTTTTCAACAAAAGAAATATGACGAATTACATTATAACATTCATCAATTTAAGAAATAATCATTAAAATTTAACCATGTGAATTTACCTGAGCTGAATTGTAAGTTTGTAGTAGTTAATGACTATTTTGCTAATTTCTCTTTTTCTCGTTGATCTATAGGCTTTTGATCTAAAAAGTAAAATTATCCATTTATTAGCATATATTTCAATTTAAATTCACTTCACAATTAATACCCCTAAAATTTTGAAATTACACAATTAACTCAACTTTTACAATTTTTACAATTTAGTCTATCATCAAATATCCTATCAATTGAGCTAATTTTTCTCAATTGACAATTTATTCCATTATTCTAAGCTATCTTACAGCCTTTTATTCATAGAAATTTAATAGCAAACCCTGATTCTTTTATCCTTCAGAATTTAGTCCTAAAAATCAATTTCTATTAAAATCACTTGATAAAATCATCACATAATAGAATTAGAGCTTCAATTCCATATTAATTCATCATAAGCATCCAACACTCATCAATGGTAACTTTCAAAATTGCCCATGAAATCAAAAACTAATGAAATAGATACTTGGACTAAATTGTAAAAGTCTCAAAAACATAAAAATTACAAGAAATAAAAGTAAAACTATGAATAACCAGCTTTTGAAGACTCTCCTATGTTGTTTTTGGCTGAAGATTGATGAATAAATGTCTAGATTTCAATTTAGTCATTGTTTTATTATTTTTACTTTAATTTTCGAAATGATCATTTTGACCCTAAATCATCCAATTTCAAGATTTTTTTCTTGCACATGCCATTTCAGCCTTTTACTAAGTTGCCTTTTTGGTCCTCCCTTATTCACCACTTAAGTTATTTAATCAATATTACTTTAATTAGCTAATTTTGCACATTTTTCAATTTAGTCTTATATACTAAATTAACTATTAAAACGTTAAAATTTTCTAACGTAACTTTAATATTAAGTCAATGACACTCCATAAATATTTTTATGGCTCGGTTTATGAAATCAAGATCTCAACACCTCATTTTCGAATTTACTTAACCTAATAATTCCTTCTAAAACACAAATCACTAATCCAAAAGTCTTCCTAAAATCACATTTAACCCATAAATAATAAATAATAAAATTTTCGAACTCACTCGTCAGATTTAATGGTCTCAAACCACTGTTTTCAACACCACTAAAAACTGGGCTATTACAACTCTTCCCCCTTTAGGAAATTTCGTCCTTGAAATTTGTTACTTGGGAATAAGTTCGGATACTGTGATCTCATCAATTCCTCTATTTCTCAAGTAACCTCCTCCGAACCATGATGGTGCCACAATACTTTTACTAGCGGTACTCATTTATTTCATAATTCTTAAACTTCTTGAGCCAAAATCTTCACCGGTTTTTCCAAGTACGTCATGTCTGGTTGTATTTCAATTTCACTATGATGAATCACGTGTGAAAGATCAGATTTGTGCCGTCTCAACATTGATACATGAAACACATTATGAATTTTCTCAAGTTTTGGGGACAAAGCTAATCTATAAGCTACTGGATCGATTCTTTCAATGATTTCATACGGTCTGATAAATCTTGGGCTCAGTTTCCCTTTTCTACAAAACCGCAATACTTTCTTCCACGATGAAACTTTTAAGAACACTCGATCACTCGCATCAAATTCTATTTCTTTTCTTTTCAAGTCTGTATATGATTTCTGATGATCAGAAGCAACCTTCAAACTGTCCTAGATGATTCAAACCTTGTATTCGGTTTCTCGGATCAAGTCAACTGCCACTAATTTGTATTCACTCAATTCAGACTAATATAATGGAGCCTTACATTTTCTTCGATAAAGAGCTTCAAACACGCCATTTTAAGACTAGATTGATAACTGTTATTATATGCAGAACTGTTATTATATGCAGACTCAACCAATGGTAAATATTTTTCCCAACTACCCCCAAACTCGAGTATACAACATCTCAACATATCTTTCAAAATCTGATTTACTCGTTCAGATTGCCCGATAGTCTGAGGATGAAACGCTATGCTAAAATTTAATTTTGTACCCAGAGCTTATTGAAATTTACTCCAAAATCTCGATTTAAACCTCAGATCTCTATCTAAAATAATAGATGTTGGGACCCCATGTAACTTCACAATATCTGATATATACAATTCCGCTAACTTCTTAAGTGAAAATTCTGTTCTGACTGGGACAAAATGTGCTGATTTAGTCAATCTATCAACAATAACCCAGATTGAATCTTTTTTTCTCGAAGTCACAGGTAATCCAGATATAAAATCCACCGTGACATGCTCCTATTTCCACTTAGGAATCATAACATGTTGCAATAAACCCATTGGTAATGATGTTCTGCTTTAACTTGCTGACAAATCAAACATTTTGCTATGAACTCACAAATTTCCCTTTTCATACCTGGCCACCAATACATTCGTTTCAAATCACAATACATTTTCATACTACCTAGATGGATGGACTACATGCTACTGTAAGCTTCAGAAAGATTATCATTTTTCAAATTTGAATTATTTGGAACACAAATTCTATTACTATAACGTAACATTCCATTATCATCAATGCTATATTCCGAACTTAGATTGTCATGAACCATCTGTCGTCTTAGAACCAATTTCATATAATCATCTTGCAGTTTCCAAACTCGTTGAAGGAACACGGGTTTTGCTTTCAACTCTGCTAATACAAAACCATCTTCATTAAGAGATAAATAAGAATTCATCGCTTGAAGTGCAAACAAAAATGATTTTCGACTAAGTGCATCAGCCACCACATTAGCCTTTCTCGGGTGATAGTCAATAACCAAATCATAATCTTTAGTAACTCTAACCACCGTCTCTGTCTTAAATTCAACTCTTTTTGAGTTATTAAGTATTTCAGACTTTTATGATCTGTGTACACATAACATTTCTCACCGTATAAATAGTGTCTTTAGATTTTCAAAGCAAATACAATTACAGCCAATTCAAGATCATGCGTAGGATAATTCTTGTCGTGTAGTTTTAATTGTCGAGAAGCATAGGCCACCATTTTTCCTTACTGCATTAATACATAACCCAAACCATTCAGAGATGCATCGTTATTGTCGAAACCATTTTTTTTATTTTTGGAAAAAAACAATGGGGATCGACGTTTTAAAACCAAAATGCGGAGTCGCCACCAACCTTTGTTTAGGTGTGATTGGGTCACCTACTAAAACATTTCATACCATTTAAATCAACTTTGGTCTACGTAAAAATAAATGGGCTCGGGAGCCGGTTACGTATGAGGAAGGGTTAACACCCTCAATACACCAGAAGATGGTACCAGATTGATTAAATGCTATCCTTATGTCTAGATTTAAAAAAAAATTGAAACATGATTCTTATTAAAACATTTAAGTGGTTAAAGTTGGACGTCAAAATTCTCTCGTTTTAAAGGTATGCAATATCATATCCAGCACGATTGGACACGATCCTTTATACCTTCAAAAATACGATTGATTTTTGACTTTTAAAAGCTTGTATGTATGCTAAAAATTATAAAAGGATATCCAAATATTTAGTCTGACGAAAAATCACACCCAGCACGATAGGGCACGATTCCCCGAATTTTTAAATATTGAATATTGCCTTATTTTAGAATTTTTGAATAAAGAAAATCAGAAATTAGCTCTAATGTAGCACCCCAAACCCGGCCTAGAGGTTATGGCCGGATCCGGCATGCCACATCAAAAACGTTAAAAAAAAAAATTTCCATTCTAAGTCCAGAAAATCGTACTTGATGTTCAAAAGATTAATTCATTAAGGGTTAAAGTGAATGGAAGTTGTGCACCAGGTAGGAAACCGGAAAGAGGTGGTGAGTCCATCGGATCGCTTAAGTACCAAGCTCCTTCGGATCCAATCCTAGACATGCATACCGCCATTGCCACACCTTAACGTCATGGATATTTCTAGGAAACCGATTTGATTAAGTCATTTTAGGAAAAGTGATTAATTTTGGAAAATACTTTCATTGCGGAAGCTTTGCTTATTGTCGTGTTATTTTGAAATCAACTGTTGTTTTTGAAAACGCGCCCTAAAGCTATCCAATTTCAACAGTTAAAATAAGTATTACCTACCTTAGTAATACATATTAAAACCATCAAAAATAAATAAGCGGCCTTATTACATTTAAAAGCCTAAAACCTCAAACGTAATTAAAAGGATGTCTAGTTCACGAAGAAAATCAAACTTTCGAACGGTGGCCACTCAATTCCCTCACGCTCCAAGCCCACTATGGTTGGGGATTTCTGCGTGGATGAAAATAAAAGGGTAAGTTTGGGAAACTCATGTGTAAGGAAAACCCATTCAAAGCCCAAGTCACTCAAGCCTATTGGGCCTAAGCCCATTCAGTAATAGTGGTCTTGGCCGAGCCCTTTCAGATTACAATAAACCGGGCCTTAGCCCTTATTCAGATAATAAGATGGCCCATAGGCCCATTTCAAAATTACATGCAACATCAATAAACATATGCAAGCCCATTTGGGAGACTACTTAACCCACCAACCACTACACTCCACCGTACCAGCCATACACTCCATGTGGGAATAGCTCAACCCACCCAAATTTAACACTCCACAGCTTGCAAAGATTGTTTGCTCGATTATCAAAAATTGAGGCAAAGCCTCCAAGACGTGGACAAGCCACTTTCAAGACTTCCTCCGTCAATATCCCAATCCCATGCATCGATAATAACAACATGGCATGCGATAAATAACAACAAATCAAACATGCATTTAAGTCAATTTAACCTAGAGGTATTTCTAATTTATCTCCTAGGGTAAAATCAAATTTTCCACTTTTAAAGGTATTTCAGAATTTATCTATTTTAGGATTTTTCGTGCATATTCCTACCTTTCACGTACTAACAGAATCACTACCGAGGGTTCTTACTGAATTGGGCCGTTGGCCCATCATTCCAATTTTGGCCCATTAAGCCCAAAAATATCGAGGCACGTAAATCGCACTTTGCAGTCCAAACATTGCAGCTTACCAAAAACATTAATCGATTTACCTCACGAGCATTCGCTTTTCATAAATCTACAAAATACCGGTTTTCGGCATTTCGGATTTTCGACTTTTGCCGATCTAGACTAAGAAAGAGGGTGTTAGTTACACACCTGTTTGCGACGATATGCTGACGAGATCCACACACGAACCGCCTACAATTGGATTACTAACACGTTAATCTAACTATTCAAATACAAACTACGTATTAACCCCTTACAATATTCGGCCAACCACACCTACAGATCATAGTAAGCTTATAAGAAATCAATAAGCAACTCATTAACAAATTTTTGTCAGTGTTTACCATATAATCATAATTTCACTGCAAGCTGTCTTCCTGAGCAACAGTCACTAAATCATTTATAACTGGAGCTACGAAACTCTAAATAAAGTCCCGTTAATTTTCCCTGAAAATAGACTCATATATCTTCTATCAATAAAATTTTCAGAATTTTTGGTTTAGCCAATCAATACCAGATTTTTCTCAAAGTTTCCCATGTTTCACTGTTTGACTAATCTGACCACTCTTCATTACGAATCAAATTTCTCATTGTACAGAATTCAAAATATGTTCTTGTTTATTTCATTGGAAACTAGACTCAATAAGCTTTAATTACACAATTTATTCAGTGTCTAATTCATCTCCCACAATTTATGGTGATTTTCCAAAGTCACATTACTGCTGCTGTCCCAAGCAGATTTATTACCAAATCACTCTTTCATACACCTATCTTGCATGCATGTTATTTAAACATGTATATCACCAATCAATCATCACATATCTATGATTTTTACTTAAGCATAATCTCCATTTCATCATTTTAAAGCACAACATGTTAGCCGATTTTTCCCTTTAGCATCTAAGGCACATGCATGCTCATTTGTTTGGCTCAACTTCACATATCTTCCATTTTTCATCAAAAGAACATGAAACAACAACCATTTCCTTCATTTTAATTCATGACCAAATGCTCACAACACAACTAAAAATCAAAATATACTTCAAGAGTTAAGGTAGAATCAAGAAGAACTCATGAACCTCAAAATAGAAGCAAGGTACCAAGAACTTACCTTCAATTTTCCTCCTCCTAATGACCGAATACTCAAGAGCTTTCTCCTCTCCTTTCTCTTCTCTAACTTTCAGCTATGATGAACAAAGATGGACAAAACTTTGTTCTTTTTACCCCTTTTTCTTTTAATAAAACTTCATATTTCATCCATTTAATTCTTTAATACAAAAGACATGAAATTCTTATCATGAAACATTTACCTAACCCATTATCATGAAACATTTACCTAACCCATTATCATGGAACATTTACCTAACCTATTATCATGGAACATTTACCTAACCTATTATCAATTTGTATCAATTTGTCTCATAAATTATGGATATCAAGTGTACATTTTGTCTACAACAACATGATGGCTGGCCACTTCATGTAAAATGGGAGGTTTGTCATGCAAATCCTCCTATTTTGCACTCCTATTTATTTGGTCACTTCAATTTAACCTATAGCATTTTCAAACATTTTCACATAGGTCCTATTTCATAATTTCACCCCTTTTGTTATGGAACAAAAATTAACTAAAATTGTCGGGTTCTATCTTAAGTTTGGGCTTTCTAGAGCCCACTAACATAATTAAACCTATGCCAACATTCACAGGATTCCCGAAAATTGGGGCGTTACATCTAAGCACATTTATTTGTTTTAAAATACGATGGGACACTTAAATGGATTACAAGGAAAACATTGATATGAAAAAAAAATTAATAAACATGAAATAACATGCACACATAAAGTGCAATGAACCACAATTAATAAATTCAACAATGAAAGACAACTATTCTAAGCAAAATGTGACCAAATTTTTAAGCATGGATGGAGGACAATTAATATGACCAATAAAACTATGAATAAATAATGTCCAACAACAATAAATATGGCATAGTATAAAATAATCAACAGAACACATACAAAACAAGATGGAAATTAGAAATCAATGTGGTATAAGACATTTTCAAAATAATGATGAATTAATGAACACATAATATACATGATATATAAGTTGACAAACTTGCATAAAAACTAGGGATATATAATTATTGAAACAAATATTATAGAATAAAACGTTTGAATCAAATAACATGCAAAATATTTTAAACATAAATTCATTTAAAATTGACAATATACACGATAACTTAAATAATATAAAAATATGAAAGAATAATAAAAATACATGATAAGTTATAATATTCATAATAGATTCACAAAACATGCGTATATAAATAGATTTAGGAATAATTATTTGTAAAATAGCATGAAATTAATAATGCATATAAAACTAAGTTAGTCTATAAATTATATTTATACCATTATACAAAATAACAGAATAACATAATATAAAGAAGTATTCTAAAATAATAATTTTATAAATACAAAATGAAGTTCTTAAATAATTTTACATGTACATAAAAATATTAGATGAATCTTAAAACAAGGTGTATTTTAAAAAAAACTCCATTAAAGTAATATATGTATAAATATTCACAAAAATATTTAAATGGGACATTATATAACATGTTAAAACAATATGATAAAACCAATCTTAAAATAATTATACAAATAAAAAAACAAAACAAAATTAATAAAATAGATTAACACATATATAAAAATATTAAATGAATTTAAAAATAATAAGTGTTTCAAATAGAAAGCTTAATTAAAACACTAGGTATATATAGGTGTGTATATATATATATATAAATGTTTAAATAAATTTTTATACATATGTTAAAATAATATAATACAAACTTCAAAACAATGATTCCTTTGAACTGAGTAAAATTATTAAAGTATTTTCAATACATAAAAAATAAATAAAAGAATTTCCTTAAAAACAATAAGTTATACAAATAGAAAAATTAATTAAAATAAATTTAAAATGAATAGGGATAATGTATAAATTTTTGAAATTGGACTGAGGACTAACACACAATGCGCACAAATTCCAAGGGACCAAAGCTGGAAATAATCCAGGTCACAAAACGCAGGGCTTAAGCGCAGGCTTAATTGAAGCAACGTGCAAATTCCAAAGAAAAATTAAAAAAACAAAGAAATCTAAACAGGCTTTAATTGAACAGATCAACAAATAAAGGGGACCATGTGCGAAATTAACCATTTAATGTAAAGAGGCTCGGATCCGGGCCACGAAATGGGTCAGTGCGCGGATCCTCTCGTGCCTAAACGACGTCGTTTCATACTTTGTACAAAAAAAACCCTAAAACTAACATTCAGCCACTTAAAAGCAAATCAAAAAAAAAAAACCTAAAGCCTATCTCCTTTCTTCATTCGGCCAAACCTAAATCCTCACTCAACCACCACTTCGCCTCCATAATCAGCGAACGGCAGCGCACAAACGCCTAATCGACCCTGTTCGACCACTAATCCGAGGGTTTTGCCATTCTTAAACCACACAATCCCTATTTGAGCTTCGATTTCTTCAAAGCAAACAAGGATTCAAGGGCCTTTATCACGATAAGTATCCTCCTTCTCCTTTATTTTTTTTTTACTCATATAATAACGAAAATCAAAGAGATAAAAGCAAAATGAAAAGAAAAATGATATTTCAAATTACCACTTGAAACTGCTCTTTATTCACACTCTTTGGAACTGATTTGTATGCGAAAATATGCGTGTATTTTTCTGCCCAAAAAAAAAAGATCCCCCCTTAAATTACAATCGGTTCCCTTTTATAACCGAATCAGGAAAAATAAAAATAAAAAAATAAAAAAGAAGAAAATAAAATGAAACCCCCTAAATCCTTCCGCTATTCTCCTTTTGCTGTCCATGAGTTGTTTGCTATAGTTTGTTAATCTGTTGCAGGAAGAGCCAGCTGGAGGTGGTGGCACACGTGGAGATCGATTCCATGCGAGGCTGCGGCGCAACTTGGTCCTAGGGTTTCAGCTCCTGGCGCCGAAATTTGGGCTATCTGGGCTGTTTTAGGAGTGGGCTGGGATTTGGGTTTTAATGTTTTGGGTCTTAAGGCTTGGTCTGTTATTGGGTCATGAACCGTTTAAAGGGACTTAGATTATTTATTTGGTTTTATTTTGTATGGGCTAGTAAATATTGTAAACGGATTGTTTTTAAACTATTTAATTTTGTGGTTTATTATTATTATTTTGTTTTATTGCTTCTAATGGGCCCGGGCAAATTGGGCCGCTTACAGCTATAAACAACATATGGTACACCTGATTCTGGCTAAGTCAAAACTGAAGCCTCTATCAACATCTTCTTCAACTGATCAAAACTGTATTGACACTCTTCAGACCAAAAAATTTTTACGCTTTTCTATAACAGTTGGGTCATTGGTGAAGCAATCATCGAAAAGTTCTTGACAAATCTACGGTAATATCCTGCTAAACTCAGAAAACTTCGCACTTCTATTATATTCTTTGAAGTTTTCCAATTCACCACTGCAGATACCTTACTCGGGTCTACTCAAATCCCTTCGGCTGATACAATATGACCTAGAAATCTGACCTCATAAAGCCAGAATTCACATTTATTAAACTTTACATATAACTATTTTTCTCTCAAAATCTATAACACAATTATCAAGTGTTGTATATGCTCGGATTCTGTCTTGGAATAGATCAGTATATCATCAATAAACACAACCACAAATCTATCCAAATAAAGTTGAAAAATCTGATTCATTAGATCTATAAAAGCAGCAGGAGCATTAGTCAAACCAAATGGCATTACCAAAAACTCGTAATGACTATACCGAGTTCTGAAAGCAGTCTTCGACACATCACACTTTTTAACTTTCAACTGGTAGTACTGGGATCTGAGGTCTATCTTCGAAAATACTGCAGCACCTTTCAATTGATCAAACAAATCATCAATATGAGGCAAATGATATTTTTTTTAATTGTGACCTTGTTCAACTGTCTATAGTATATACACAGTCTCAAAGAACCATATTTCTTTTTCAAAAATAAGACAGGTACATCCTAGGGAGACATACTCGATCTGATGAACCCTTTGTCCAATAACTCTTGTAACTATGTCTTTAACTCTTTTAACTCAGTTGGGGCCATACGGTATGGTGTTATTGATATCGAAGTTGTTCCTAGAATTACATCAATTACAAATTCAACTTCACGATCAGGTTAGAAACCCAACAACTCCTCAAGAAACACATCAGCAAACTCATTAACAATTGGTAATTGTTTTAGCTTTGATTCAGAATCCCGGGTATCAAAAATGTAGGATAAAAATACTTTATTACCTTTTCGCATTAGTCTCTGAGCTGAAAAAGCTGAAATAATTCTAACAATTTCTTTCAGATTCTCTGAATTAACAGTAATCATTTCACCTGTCTGACATTTCAGATCAATTCATTTTTCTATACAATTTACTACAACATCATGCTTTGTCAACCAATCCATTACTAAAATAATATCAAATTCCCAAAAAGGTAGTAACATCAAATCAGTAAGGAATTTACATCTTTTATTTTTAGTAGACAATCATAAAACACTAAATTAACTATTACACTTTGGCCTAATGGATTAGTGACTTAAACATCATAATCAATAGGTTCAACAAACAATTACTTTTCTGATGCTAGTGCAGTGTAAACATAAGAATGTGTAGACCCAGGGTAAATTAATGCATATATAGTAACATCAAAAAGATAGAATGTACCAGCAATCATGTCTGGAGCCGTAGCTTCCTCCCTCACTCGAATGGCATAAGTACGTGCAGGCGCTTTAGCCTCTGACCAAGCAGCAGAATCTCTCATACCTAAACGAGCTGCTCCTGTAGCACTGTTTTGGCCCGAACATTTACTGCTTTCAAAAGTGGCCAACTATTTCTCTTTTTGTTCTTTTTTTCTCTCTTTGCAATTAAGGACAATTTCGGATAAAATGATCGGTGGCTCCACATTTGTAACAGGCTCCTGTTTTACCTCTAAATTTACTGAGATGGTTTTTCTCACAATATTTGCATTTGGGCTTAGGAATATTTTGCATAATATCCACACTAGCAGCGGGTCTAATTAATATTCCATAATCAAGTTGAGTCACCTTATTTTTATTTGATCATTCCGACATTGGAATGGCTCGACTAAAATCATCTCTCGACTTTTTAGCCTAAAATGCTAAAAATGATTTGAATGAGCTTCTTTTATAAGATTCTCTATTTCGTCTATCTCTTTGAAATTTTCTATTGTACACATCTTCTATCTTTTGAGCACGATCTGATTGTAAGACCCAATTTGTGCCCGGGCTTACACCAAAATTAAAACCAATGAAATAAAATGTTCAAGTCCTTCTACAACTCAGCCCAACTGCTAAAACTAGCCCAATTAACAAACAACCCAAACCCCATACCCGAATAAAACAAAACAGGCCCAATGGCCCAAAACACTAATAAATTTTTTCAGCAGAAACCCTAGGTCACTAGAAGCTTCAGCCGTAGTAGCCTCCAATCGATTCTTCCACACGCGCTGAAGCTTTCATGCGTGCGTAGCCTCCTCTCCATGCCATGCACACCTGCAAAATAAAATAACAGTAGCGCAAATGGACAACAAATTGACAGCAAAGGATAACAGATTACAGTAATGAAATTAGGATTTTTCTTTTTATTTATTTTATTATTTTCGACTATAAAAACCGAATGAAATGGAATGTAAAGGGGTCTTCATCTTCTTTTTCCTAGAAATATACACGCATATGAGAGAAAAATAGAAATCAATTCCAGAGAATTTTGTTTCCAAAAGGAGATTTAGATTTGATTATTCTTTCGATTCTACTCTTATTTTCTGAAATATTTATTATATGAGTATAAAAAAAAATAAAGAAAGGGGAGGGAACTTATCTTGATAAAAGCCTTCAAATCCTTGTTTGCTTTGAAGAAATCGAAGCTTAAATAAGGATTATGAGGTCTAGGAATGGTAAAACTTTCAGATTCATGACGAGCGGAGTCGATTAGCCTTCGTGTGATGATCGTCTGCCGAAAACAGAGGCAAAACGACGATTGAAGGATGCTTTAGGTTCTGCCGAATGAAGAAGGGAAATAGGCTTTAGTTTTTCTTTGTTTTGATTTGTTTTCAAGTAATAAATGTTAGTTTTAGGTTTTTTTTTATCTTGTTTTATGCAGAACACTAAACGGTGTCGGTTATGGGAAGTAGATCCGCGTATTGACCCATTTTGCGACCCGGATCCGCGCTTTTGACCTCGAATGGTCAATTTGCGCGCGTGGTCCTTGTACTTTGTTGGACTATTCAATCGCGCGTTATTCATTTTGCCTTGTTTTTTTTAAAATTTGGTTCTTTGATTTGTGCATGCTTTCACTTTAGCCCAAAATACAGTGCTGCGTTTTGAGCTCGGGGAGATTTTCAATTCTAGTCCCCATATGCTCACGCGCGTTGCACTTTGGTCTTTATTCTTATTTTAATGATTTATTTTGTTTACTAATTATACCTTTTAATTTGATTTTAGTTCAATTAAGTTTTTATTTCCGTTCATATAATTCATTACGTTTTCTATGCATTTAACATCTATCTTATAAATCTTATCTACATGCATTCTAAGTTACTTAGATAAGTTTTCTTTGTTTTTTTTAAAGTATAAAATTATTATTCTATTTTGTATCATATCATTTTAAATTTTGGTATAATCTTTAATTTAAATTACCCTTATATTATTTATATATGTAATTCATGATAAAATTAGTTTTATTCTATGTATGTTATTAAAATTGTATTATTTTATACACATAATTTCTTTTAAATTTATTCCTATACGTCTCGTTGTTTAGAGGAAAGTCCTACATATTTTGTGTCTTTTAAACTACTATTATACATAATTCATGTTAAATTATTTTTATAATCTACGTTATTGATTTCATATTAATATTTTTATGAATATATTTTTTTCCTTTAAAGTTATTTATGTATATAATATTTTTTAAGAACCATATTTTAAATCATATAATTTATTTATTGTATATACTCTCATATTTTATTATCCTTATACATGTACTATTTATATGTTTCATCAATCCAAATTAATTTATTACATGTAAAATTATGTTATATATTATTTGTTTTAAAATTTCCTTTATAAATATAGCTTTATGAATATACACCATTAAATTTATGTATTTTGTAAATATAGTTTTTTTACCTTTTGTGTGAATGATTAGATTTTTTTAAGATTCGTTACATGTATGATTACCTTTTTATATACATTATTAATTTCATGACATCTTCTACCAGTAATTATTTCAAATTTATTTATGCATGTTTTACAAATTTGCTATGTACATTACATCTTATCATGTGTTGTATTTGTCTTTTATATTCTATACATTATTTAAGTTATCCTGTGAATTTATCAATTTTTTTGAATGAATTTGTGTTTTAAATATTTCATATATAATTTGATTTGAACTTTGTATTTTTATCATAATTATTTTCAATAAACATGTTTTTTAAGCAAATTTCTAAATTTCTGTTATTAAAAAATTCTGAAATAAGGCAATATCTAATGTTTGGGGGAATTCGGAAAATCGTGCTCAATCGTACTGGGCATGACTTTTCCGGAGAATCAAATATTTGGATAACCCTTTATAATTTTAACGTATGGTTTTTTAAAAATCGAAAATCGATCGCATCTTAAAGGTATAAGGGATCGTATCATACTGGGTATGGAACCGCATATCTTTGGAACGAGAGATTTTTGACCACTAATTTAAGCTATTCAAACATTTTTTTATATACTTCAGAAAATCTTCTCTTTAAAGAAAAACCTTTTGATATAGGGACAGCATCAAATCAATTTGGTACCAATTTTTGGGCGTAATGAGGGTGCTAACCCTTTCTCATACGTAACCGGCTCCCGAACCCATTTTTAAATTTTTTGTGGACCAGAATTGTTTTAAAATGTTTTATTAGGTGATCCAATCACACCTAAACAAAAGGTTGGTGGTGACTCCACACTCGATTTTAAGAAGTCGATCCCCATTGCCTTCAAAATAAAAAAGGGTTTCGACAGATAGAATAACAAATTCTCGTATCTCATTACCCCCAATCATCATTCTAATTTCATCGTTCAGTCTATTCTCAAACCGAATACACATTTCTTCTTCGATTGGTACAATTTTTCAGGCATATTTTTTGAGGTATACAAATTCTCTTTCGTACTCAACTACCGATCTGTTTCCTTGACACAGGTCAAGAAATTCCCTTTTCTTTTTGTCTAGATACCTCTTGCCAACATATTTCTTTTTAAATTCATTTTTGAAAGAATTCCCAAGTGATTTTCTCTTTCGGTACCACGACCACTATAGTCATCCAACAGTTATAAGCTTCTTCTTTCAGTAGTGACGTAGCACATCTCAGATAATCTTCAGTAGAACAAGCTATTTCCTTAAAAACTCTTATTTTGTTTTGAAGCCAATATTCAGCTTTCATAAGATCATCATCTGACCTACCCCTAAATTCTTCAACCCCATATTTTCTATGTTTTTCTATCAGGGTACGTTTACTGGATTCAATTACCAGAGGAGGTGGAGGAGCAACCGAAGGCTCTCTATAAATGGTGCAGTAGAGGGAGGAGGTTGTTAAGCCTGATTTCTTTCTTGCATAAATTCATTAAACTAAATAAATAGTGACCGAGTCTCATTAATGTAAATATATATTATTGTTAATATTTAGAATTTATTCGTGTTTGATTATTTTCTTAATAATATTATTTTTAAAATTTCAATTTACGTACCCTCTAATTAGAAGTATAATGTATCTTATTATTGCAACTAACATTTTATAACCTTTTGATTTCTTAATCAACATATTTGATCGAGCAAAAATATTCTCTCTCTCTATATATATGGAAATGATAAGTTTATTTCCTAAAAAAAAATAAGCATGTCCATTGTCAACAAAAATATTATTTCGTAAAGTGTAAAGGTAAAGTAAGAAGTGGGAAGTAAGACAATAGCATAGCGATCGACGCATTTATTGTTGTCGATGACTATTATTTTCATACCCGACAAAATCTTTCCTTGAAAGAGTTGTATCTGCATGCCTGCGTTCAATATATTGAATAATATTTGATTAATTGTTAATGTACAAGGTTTATGCACTATAATAATTAAAGTAAAAAAAAAAGTTTTAAAAAATTTAAACTTGATCATAAATTTTTGGAATGATTACATTATACTAATTTATAATTTCATAATTTTCAAAAGAAACTTTGAGGCCAATGTTATTGCATGTAGAGTAGTGGTTGATTATGAACAATAACGAAGTTAAAAAATTGCTTTAAGGGGATCAGATATGAATTATAAAACATTGAGGGCTAAAATACAATTTTATCATTATACTAACATATAATTTGTGAGACTTGTAACTATTTTAATGGTTATTTCATTTTTATGTGAATGGGTATACAAGTTTAAATCTTAAAAAATATGAAAGGATTTTTAATTTAGCAAGTGGTGCCTCATTTATTGTGATAAAATATTTAAAGTTACGACAAAATAACAACTTGTCATATTTGGAAGATTGAAAATTTATTGAATCATATTTTTGGGCTAAGTTGATATTGTGGAATGAATCAAGCCTATCAATGAAAATCAATTCACTTAGAAAAGCTTATTTAGAAGGTTGGATCGAATTGGACCGAATTGGTAAACCGACTCACAACTGAAACAAGCACCCAAATTTCTCTAGCACTCGCCCATATGACGCTTACCACAGTGCGCACAGTTGGTAGTCTTATCTCCCGATTTAGCCACAACATCCTCTTGTTGCGGTCTATTCTCTCTAATACGTTTTGCAAGACAAGGGTTTGAACCAGTGGACCCAAAATCTCTCTTAAGCGAGTCCTTACTTTTCTCATGTTATTTATGATTCACTTGCTTAATTTTCTCTACGATTTTGGCATTCTCCACTAGGGTCTCAAACACCCATTCTTGGTGTGGAGCAACTTGCATCTTAAGATAAAACTGTAGCCCATTTTCAGATCTTACGCATTTATCCTACTCTGTGACAACCATTCCCTGAGCATAACGGCTAAGCCTCAGAAATTCAGCCTCATATTCCATATAGATTTTTCTCCTTATTTTATCTCGATAAACTCGAGTCTGCGGGCCTCCACATACCTCGTGCCAACATACTTCTTCTGGAAGGCCTCTTAAAAGTTTTACTAGTTAATATGATCAATCAATATGCCCTAACAACAGATTACCACTAATGATAGGTCTCCTCTCTAAGTAAGGACACAGTGCCCTTCAGCTTCTGTTCCGGAATACAGTCTAAATCCTTCAGAATCTTTTTTTTTTGACTCCATCCAATATTCAACTAGAGTGAGAGTCGTACTAGCAATGCCTTTGAACATTGCCACCCCATTCAATCGGAGTCTCTTCGTGATAGATCCACTGCTCCCTGATCTAATTTGGGGTCCAACAACCATTTGCAGCACTTTCAGCTTTGCTTGTGTCATGACATCATCGTCGTTCTCATAGCCTCCGCCACCATTGGTGGTGGATTTCTCAACGTACTCATTCTCAAAAATCAGGTTTTCGCCCTGAATGGTAGGCAGCTCTACTAGTGCAGCCCTACATGGCCTACCCTTACCACGTCTACCTTGAGTATTCATAGTGTTCTTGAAAGTTTAAAAAGCTAAAGTATATCTATAATTTTTATGCAAAAGTTCAAACATCAGTTATCTTCCAAAATATTCATAATCTAAAGTTCACAGTCTATCTAAAATTTTAACAATAATTAAAATATGACCAGCATTGGAGTCTCGGATTTTATTTCCTGCAAAAAATCAATTTTTCAGAAATCTTGTGGCATGGTTTTTCTTAAAATAATCCTTTAATGCATGCAACTTATTCAAATTCCTACAGTTTGAGTTTAGAAAACATGACTCTGATATCACCAAATGTAACCTCCCCAACCAGGTCTAGATGTTAGACTCGAATTTAGAAGATTACATTAGTCACTGAAGTGACCTAGTGAACTTATCAGAGTTTTGAAATAATCATTTTAAAACTTTTGTTTTTTTAGAAGAAACCTTAGTCTATTTTCAGAAAAACTAGCGAGTTTAGGAAAAATCGATTTGGATTAATTATGTACTACTGTTTTATTTTCTTTTAAAACTTAGTTAACTTCCCATTTATTTATTACTAAAATATCTAATAAAATTTAGCAGCGAAAAAGTGATAATAGTTTAAGTTTTAATAAAAACTAGAGTTCATGCATATTTAACTAAATTTCATATTTCAATCGAAAAGCATATTGCCCAAACAATCTCAAATATAAATACAAATACAATAAACATATTTATTCACAATTCCTGCAAATATATAATAGCATACAATTAATTCAGTTAACATGTCATGGATTCTATCATTAATCATATTATCTGAGGTTTAATTAAATAAATTAAACACTAAAAATAGATCAGGAAGCAATCAGGGACTAATCTAAACAAATCATAAAATTTTGAGTCAAAACTGTAAAATCTGAGTTACAGAGGACACACTGCCATGTGACTGAACCTTGTGGAGGGGTAAAAAACCATGCGGCTAGGCTGTGTGATAGACTGTGGCCTTGTGGCATTCGCAAATTCAACCTACAAGGAAGACATAATAGTGTGGCAAGCTCTATGGAAGGTCCTAGACCGTGTGAGAAACAAATTTCTTAGGGTTTCAAGGTGAACATAGCTATGTAAAAGGGTCATGTGATTCACACGAGTGGCCTACACACCCGTGTGGCTGGCTATATGACCTTATTTTAAAGCTCGATTTGCCTCGATTTGTTTGTAAAGGAACACACACCTATTACCAAAGGACCGAACGATAATCCTTACGTCCAAACTTGATTCGCAATACCTACAACGAGTCTTCCATCCGATAATTACGAGAGAATTAATAACGAATTTCAGGAAAAATCAAGATTACTGAGAATTTTGGCAAGATTCGTAAAAGATCCATTAATTTGGATGAACAATTAATACTGGATGTAAATTTTATGAGAATTTGGGATTATTTAAATGGTTTGAAATGAACTTACTGTTTCTTAGCGAAATTAGGGATGAAATTAACGACAATTCAATTCAAACAAGAAAATGAGTTAATATCGGGGATGAACTTTGATTCGGGTTTGCAAAGAAAAAGAAAAAGAAGATAATCTTAGCAACTTTGATTCGGGTTTGCAAAGAAAAAAAAGAATAAGATAATCTCAGCAATGGAAGAAAAAAATTTGCAACGATGAGAATGAAAAAGAAAGATAAGAGAAATAGGGAAATAAGATGCAAACTTCTATTTGGGTTTGAAAAAAAGAAAGCAAAAGTTCTAATGTAAGTAGGAAAAATGGTTAATTACTTAGTATTTCAAATGTTAAGAGGTTTCCCCTTCTTGCTGAAATTAAATGAAATGGAAGGGGAGAATGACATGATTTGAACCTGAGAAATAACGGGGAATAGATGCTTAACCATTTGGGTTGCTGCCCATACTTGTTATGTTTCGACCACATTTAATATATATTCTACTATGATTTTGTTCCGTGATCGTGGAAAAAAAATGGGGAGAGTGTAGCTTGAACCTAGAATTTCTAAGGGAATGCACTAACTACATAACTATAAAGACTAAGCCATGCATTTCTTAGTAATTTATTTAATTTAACCATATATATTTTGGGGTGCTACATTCCTAAGAAAGCTTGATTGGAAGCCGAACATGGATGAACTGAAGAGAGAATGGGAGCATGGAACCAAACAGGTTTGGGTAAAGTTGAGAGTAAATTTTATATGGTGGTCATTTTACTAATTGAGGGTATAGAGCCCGTTTGAAGAATCCATGAAATAATGTAGTTTCTAGAGTGCGAGAATGTTGCAAGTAAGGTAGATAACGTGGTCATAGGTTGCCATAAGTCACGACTGGCAAGGTCTTTAAGTGAGGCGAGCTTGTAGACTAGGTCATTAAAAGATCCAAATTGATTCATTAAAGCGGTGATGGATGATGATGATTTGTAATTGTTGGTGAGAATATATGAAGCAAATTTTATTTTGGTTTCAACTTTCACTTTTTTTTCCATACACATAAAAAAATTTTAGCAAATGAAAAACATAGAAAAACTACGTTAAAAGAAATGAAGAGTGCAAGAAAATAGAGAAAGAAACAGAAGAGAATGGAAAATAAAGGAAAGTTTAAAGAACATAAAAGAAAAAAAAATCAAATTGCTCAAAGCGAAAAAATATAGGGACCAATTGTATAATTTAACCTACAAGTTTTGTTTGAACGTGCTACATCAGCTTATTATTATACTGTTAACGACATTTAACAGCTCAGTAAGTAAAATGTTACAATACGATAATGTAAGTGACTAAAATGTAACGTTTCAAACATAAATAATTAAAATAGAACCTAAGACAAACAAAAATGACTATTTTAATAGTTTATCCTAAAATATACTAATTATTATCATTAATGATTAACTGAAAGATTATTAACTACCATTATCGAGAATAAAAATTCTACCAATAGTATATCATATTATATTTAATTACAAAGATAACATACCCATAATACATCAAAATTATTTTTAAAACAAAAAGAAAAGAAAAAATTGCAGAATCAAAGATGATCCACTTGGAAAAAGCCAAGAGTTTAACTCAAATATGTGCATACATAGACGGATCTAGGATTTTACTTTAAGAGGTGAAACTTTTAAATTTAAAAATCTTTTTTAACATAAAAAGTGTTAATTCTTTTCAAATATTTTTTTATAAAAAATTTAATATTACTTTAAAAAGTATGAACGATTTAATTGTAAAAATTTTAAAAATCACAAAATACATAAGAGTGAGTAGATATTATATCAATTAAGTCGAAATATAAGACAAAATTAATGGTAAAAATACCTAAAATGACATTAAACGCATCACTCTCTTCACAATCCCTTAACGACATAAAAAAGGAAGAATTATAGCCTCGTTCGATTTGCACTAGTAACAACATTTGTGACCCTATTTTGATTTCGGCCCGTCGGAGGTAAAAGAAAAACACCTTCAAAGATGATCCACATGGAAAGGCCAAGAGTTTAGCTGAAATATGTGCATGCACTTTGAAATCCTTTTTGTCACTAGTTATCATCATTATCGAGAATAACTGAAAGATTATTAACAGCCATTATCGAGAATAAAAAGGCTAGAGCACTAGTATAAAAGTTTCTACCACTAGTATATATAACCCTTTTTTGGCCTAGGAGTAAGAATTTTTGTAAAAGAAAATACAGTCTTAAAAGAAAACTACATTTTTAAATTATCAATTGCACTTCCTTATTTCTTAGAGTTAAGTTGTTATTATTATTAGAGACATACTTTCAATGACCATTTAATTAATTAATATTCTCAATGAAACAAAATTAGGAAATACTAAATAAATTTTACCTACTTCATATATATATATATATATATATATATATATTAAATTAATTATATTTCATTACATTATCTTTATTATTTATTCTTCATCATATGTATTGTAAGAAAATATAATATGGTATGTAGTATTGATATGTCAAGAATAATAATAATGCAATACAATATAGTAGCAGTAACACAATGTAATACTTGTAATCAGACAGAGTTGAAAATTAGAAGAAGAATTTTGTTGAGGCCTGTATGAACAGTTTTCTTAAGATAGATTCGATCTCTTCTCAGTGCTTTGAGTAACGTTAGATGTCTGTCTCCCAAGATATAACAACAAACGATCACAGTAGTAGCACAACAACAGTGATCAATCGAACACAATCTTATCTTTCTCTATCACCAGGAGAAATGGATTTAGAAGGAATTTTCTATATTGATGGTGATTTATGTGTTTTGAAATCTCCTAATTTAGTTTTATATAGAGGAGAGAAAATGAATGAGGAGATTTATACCAATTCATGAAGAGTTTTGTTAAAAAATTAATAGATAAAAGTGAATAGAGACAGTGAATGAAAAAAATGAAATATTAAACCAAGAGATACAATTATTTAATTTGAGCATCAATTTATTATTAATCACTCAATAATTATTTTCTTAACATTAATTTGAAATTATAGTTAAATAAATAAAAATATATGGATCTGAAAAAGTGAATATAGTTTAAGTAAAGAGAATTTGCATGCTTTTGGCTATGGGGTGAGGGGAAAACGACAAAAACACCAATATCGAATCCCTCAAAATACTGATAATAAACCAATAAAACTAAAAGCTTTAGAATTTAGGATGAATCATGCTTGACACTTTCGTTCTAGATAAAATGGTGGAAAAATCTTACACCTTTCTCAAAGCCACAATCTATATTGGACTATAACATCACACGTATTATAACATATAAATATATATATGATAAGTTAATATATTGAGGCAATAGTTTTTGAGGTGGTTGTGCAAGTGTTAACGAAAGTGGTTTATATCATATTTGAAGTTGGTAATTTTTTACAAGTTTTTGAGCTTTGAATGATGCTAATATTGTTTAAGTATGTAAGCTTAACTTTGAATATCAATTCATTTGAAGCAATTTATCTTGAAGATTAGATTGCACCGAATCAAGCAATTATATCTTTTGGATTGTGAAAATTGGATTGAGATAGTGTTGAAGACATATCTCCGAAGAGTCCACTTTATATTAGTCTTTATATTGTATTTAGCTATTTTAGGTGTTGTTTAATAAGGAATTGAATTGTAATTGATCTTAGCAAGTCTTAAACACTCTTATATATTGGAAGACTTCTATAAGTTTTGTAGAGAGATTTGAGAGCACTTATCTATTCATAATGGAACATTATTGAGTGTATTTTAGAGAGTAAACAAGTTTGTTTATTACCCGAGAACTTAGAGGTGATTGATCTACATCTTAAGATACAAAAGTAAGATTATTATATTAGGGATGTGATAGAATTTGAATCATTTATTTTATTAAAAATTAAAGATAGTAGATTTACTCATTAAACTAGGTTTCACAAATGTAAAGAAACCAAACTACATAAATAATCCTTCATGTAATTGTTTTATTTTTTTTTTTTTTTGTTCATCACCCAATCGAACTGATCGCTGCAGCGAAACACTTCCTCTCAAACACTCTATTTTCTAAGTAATTAGCAACTATTCATTTCAACAATTACACTCTCTAATGGAATATATATACAGTATATACAAAATAATAATGAGGTGCAACTGCTTAAAAGTTTAAAAAACAGGCATGCACTTTACTTGGAAATTTTATTGCCGAAAGGCAAATTGGGAAGTGGGGAGGAAATGACTGCATGAGATCTGCATTTCGAAATCCCCCGCTCCTCATTTATTTTTTATTATTTTAGTACCCCCCAACATCAATTCCCTTTCCAAAGGGACGTATTCCATGTGAAAACCAGCTTGCAATACTCCACAAGTATATATAATATAAAATAACTAAGTCTTTATATTTCCATCTTCCTTTTACAATATCATGGTTTGGTCATAATCCTTTTTTTAATATTGTTCAAAAGTTTCTAACGTAATTGATGCATATGTCTAACGTAATTGATGCATATATATACATGTATATATATATATGCATGGCAAACTTTTTAGCTGAATTTTTCAAGATTTGAATAGTTGAGCCATGTGTTACTAAAGACATCGATAATTCTTAATTAAGATGTCAAATTCGAATATTGTAGATAAATAAAATAATATTAAGAAAATTTTACTTCTTATTTAAGAATTTGATTGACTCAAATTTAATATTATTATTGGATAAAAAAACCAGAAAAGATAAAGCAAAAACTTTGAGAAGGCAAAATACTAAGCATGACTACTGGTGCTTGGAAGCATAGGGATTACTTGACCTCAAATTTCTTCAATATGTGTTGTTGCTTGACCATCAAATTCTATCCATTATAAAGCTTTCTCTCTAACGTTTTATATAATTAATATTTAAAATCTAAACATTCAATTTATCAAGATATTTGTACTTGTGATGTATATAATTTTTAATCAATCTTATGTTCTTATATTAATCTAAAATATTATGAATATTAATACATATACATTATATTAAATTTTTAAAAATAAAATAAATAGTTAAAAAATAATCTATACCAAATTCAATATGCATGATCTATATAAATGGAGTATGAAATACAACAATTGGATTATTAAAATATTAATCATAAAAATTATAAAATAATATGTAAATCACTTAAATTTTACACTGATGGAAGAAAATCTCTTCCGTAATAATAATAATAATTTCCACAATTTTCATTTCCTCTATATGGAACCTTTCAAAACTCAAGACTAGCTTACTCTTTCTTTGTAAAATAAAATAAAAACATCATTAAATTTTTTTTCAAATAAATCGAAAAACCAAAATTTTTATTATAGCTATAAATTTTAAAATTAATTTTATTTTCCACCCAAAGAAAAAGAAATATATAGTTCATTCTCAGCATGGTGCTTCATCCAATGGTTATAATTAATGTAATAAAATTTGATGGACATGATTAAAATGAAGTTTATCATTAATATGGGTCAAGAAATTAATTTATAAACAACCCTTTGGTAGGTTTGCCTTCTTGCACCTTTTTCTATACCTATTTAATTCAACGGATGCTATAGAAACCGTTGATTCCATATCTTAATTTCACATTAAGATTTTTTTAAGTATATTAACAAAAATTGCAAAGTTATTTTATTATTAATAAAACTAAAACAAGCATAATCAAAATTTAACTCTCATACAATCAGTATCCAATAAATTTAAATTTTGATTTTTAATATTTGAATATCTTTTCATTTTTGTACAAAAAAATTAAAATAAAATTAGTTTATAATATATTATAACCATCGTTGATTATCGAGTTCTCTCTCCCTTCTCTTGGAGTCCATTCCTCATACTTATAATATGCAGTTTCCTGATAGCACGTGTCCTGAGTGATACTCATTAAGGAACTAAGTTGATGAGCTGAATGTAGGTGAGCAAGGGGATGGCGAGCTAGACGTGACGAGTCGAGGGGAACTTGGCGAACTGAATTGGGTGGCAAGCTAAGAAGGGTGTGGTGAATTAAGCGATTCCAAAAGAAGAGAGGCGCAAAGTGAAAAGGGTCGGGTCGAACATGAATCTTTAGTCGGATATCGGAGTGCCCTATAACATTTCCGTTCAAAGAGATTTGTTGTGATAAAGCTTTTAGCAATGTGGAATCGTCATTCAACTTTCTATACTACTTTTTATCTTTAAAAAACTTGGGATGGGATTGACTTTAAGTATGTGAATATAGTGGAAAAATTACACACGCACACATCATCTAACTTAATTTATTATACCAAAGTATAAACACAATCTCATTGCACATTCAATTCTTTTGATTTAGTTATGATCACGAATAATGTAGGTTTTAATCGATGTGGGATAACACCACTTTTATAAACTCTAGACAGAAATAAAGAAACCCATCATGTGACAAAATTCAAAGTAGTATTATTCAAGAACTAAATCAATTGCTAATAAGAGGTCTAAATTCAATATAAGACTATAAATAGTGAAGCATGATTTAACCAATATGAGATAATGTTATTTTAACATTTTTTCATAGCCAAAGTTAATATTTTTAAAATTTTAATTCATTCGTGAATTGTATTGTGATTTGTAACTAAAGATATAATTGAGATTGGAAAGTAAAATTAAGAACATAAGAACTAGTTATGTAGTTTGGAATATCTTTCTAATGATTTATGCTCAACTTATTCATTAAATTATAATCTCATTTCTATACATTTATCTAGTTTCACTTTCTCGATAAAATTTTCCCTTGGCATGAAAATAATTTATTTGCAAAGTATTTTGCACTATAACAAGTTCCTATGATGCACTAAATTGAGCTTACTTCAGCTCTCCCATAAATTGATAACCTTGCAGAATCGAAGATGATCCACATGGAAAGGCCAAGAGTTTAACTCGAATATGTGCATGCATTTTCAAATCTCTTTTTGTCACTAGTGTTAAAGTATACTAATTATCATCATTAATGATTAACTGAAAGATTATTAACAGCCATTATCGAGAATAAAAAGGGTAGAGCATGCTTTGTGATTTATAATAAAAAAAAATATTAATTGCAGACAAGAAATAGTGTTTAATGGTGGGAAGTGATGATGATGATGGTTACTACATTTAGTTGTTCAGATTAAAAGTTAGTTTAAGCATTTATTTCTCCATTAATCGTATGTGCCGGCTGTGATTAAGGCTTTTTTGCTCCTTTTCTATAAATTAATTATTATTGTTTATGGATTTCATTTTCCCAATCATTTGGGTGCCTGCCTTGCCAACAAAGTTTATTGACTGATGAACTTTGCTGTGATGGGATTTACAGCAAACTTTTTAAGAATCTTTGATTACACTAATCACAGCTTGATTATATTCCACAAGTTCATTCATTAACACACACATATATATAGAGTTAAAGTAAGCAAATCTGAAAATGTCTGCAGATTATGGCTACCTTTTTATCTCATCATCACGAAAATTTCTTGCAATGAAAGACGAGAGCCTTCCCTGAAACTGCGTTGTGCCTTCTGCTTTAAGATAATTAACTATCATGGAATAACCAAATTTGGCACTAATGACTATATATATATATATATAATGTATTGTGAGTTTATAAATGTATATATTATTTGCGAATGATGTGATATTATTTTAATTTATTTTTAAGGAATTTTAAAGTTGTGGTAGCATGTGATTCAATGTTAATGGATTTTTTTTTTAAAGAGGATTAAAATCATAATTAGACTGGTTAAGCTATTATAGAGCATAGTGTAGCAGTTGAAGAATTTCATCTAACGGTTGCATGTAGATATATCTATTCAGAGACCTTAAGGACGCTATACATGTGTAAATCGAACCATCCAAAATAGTTAGAATAGATCTTTAATAGCTTGCAGTT